>NC_142943.1:43244910-43247410 GCF_046866305.1 Octopus bimaculoides | reverse complement strand
ACGCCCCACCACATACTTTCTGTTATCATTGAAATTATTATTTCTTTCCGTTTTGTTTCCCTCATACACAAACACGCACAAAAACACACAGAGTTGATACTCTCATTATATAATGCTTACATGAAATCTTGCACAATAACAATGAAAGAATTGTAGAAAGAAATATTGTATATCTATTTGAAAACGAATGATTATATGTAGGTGTTAAAGAAATGAAAATTACATTAAGAGCAGAGCATTATAGATATTTTAGTTTAATACGTAAGGGATAAGTAAATAATAGCAACAAAATAGTATTAGTGCATTAGAAATACAGTAGTTAACTATAGATTCAGTGAATCTGTAGATATTTTAGAAGTAAATTAGTGAAATATGATAATGTGCTCTTATATTAAATGTAGCAGTATAAGCCATAGTTTGAACGAAACATCTAGAAGAACATTTAGATGATGAGATACACAGACGATACGGAGAAAGTTTAATGGCAACATTTAGATATTACACAAGCTAAAAGTAGTTATAACATGGAAGCGACGAGAAAATGTCTTCCTGATTTCACAAAACAGCCATTTTTATATTTGATATCCGTTTGGTTATGATTTATTCTCGCCATTTAATTTTATACTTTGTATTTATCGCATACATACTCACATACATATATGCATGCATGCATACATATATACATACATACATACATACATATATATACACAAACATATATGACTATATGTATAAATACATATATGTGGATATATATACGCATATATACATATGCATTTATGAATATGTGTGTGTGTGTATGTATGCATGCATATATATATATATATATATATATATATATATATATATATATATATATATATATATATATATGTATGTATGTATGTATGTATGTATGTATATATGTTTGAATGCAAGTATGATTGTATATATATTTATTCCTAATAAATTTGATACAAATCACTGTTAATTGTTTCCAAAATGATAGAAAACTGTAATTAATAGAATAGCTATTAGGACCAGCTTATAGTTTCCGGAAGATGCTCCTATACAACAAAATTAATACATAGATTAAAGAAGTGGGAGTGAATATAAGTAAATTACGTGTTAACAAACCTGTTATAGAAGGAGAAACTAGAGAACAATAATACGTATTGTAGAAGATAGCGTTGAATGGAACCCGTAGTTTGGAGCCAGAGGCAGGGGAAAGGGTGATATGTGGTCACTAGATCTGCTAAAAATAGCAGTGACATGTCCCTCTTAAAACGTTAAGGATATTTATAGCCGTGGCAATTTTGTACTGGTTATCTTGTATCTTTTCTCTTTTACTTGCTTCAGCTGTTAGACTGTGTACATGCTGGGGCACCGCCTTGAACAACTTTTAGTCGATTGAATCAACGCCAGTACTTTTTTAAAGCCAGATACTTATTTTATTTTATTTTTTTGCCGAACTGCTATGTTACGGGAATGTAAACACAACAACACCAGTTGCAAGCGGTAGTGGGGGACATACAGAGACACATACATACAGACACGCACACGCATATGCACACACACACACACACACACACACATACCTACATACATACATACATGCATACATACATACATACATACATACATCTCGAAACGTCAAAGACTTTCCGTATTCCCGAGCGTCATACTAATATATACTTTTGTTATTTACACCACCTGTCCTCGTCTGTTGTTATTTTTTGTATATTCTCCCATATATATATATATATATATATATATATATATATATATATATATATATATACGTATATATATACGACGGGCTTCTTACAGTTTCTGCCTACCAAGTCCACTCACAAGGCTTTGGTTGACCGGTGGCTATAATAGAAGAGACGTACCCAAGGTTCCATGCAATGGGACTGAATCCAGGACCATGTGGCTTGGAAGTACTACATAGTTTTACCACTCAGGCACGCCTGCACCTATACTTAATAAAATTAACAAAGATAAGATGATCACGGCTGAAACACTTTGCATTACAGGTCTGCTTTATCAAGGCTTACATGGCTCCAAATAAGGAGCAGATGGATTGCATTTGATTAGAGCCTTGTTTTCCGGGAACTACAACAAAACAACAGCAACAACAATAACAACAACAACATGAGTTAACTAGAAAGCATTTAGTTGCTCATATGACCTATTAAAAACAGAAGCCAAAATTCATCCCAAACACACTCTATCTTCAATCAAGAAAGACACATTAGAGAATATAATTCAAGATAAACTGTAGTTGAAGAAAAAACAGAAGGATGATTACGATTGGAATATCCTTGATTATAGGCCTTCTGGAATGGGGTTAATGAATGCACGCGTTAATCGTTAATCAATAATAAAATGTATAGATCATATCATCACACTCTGACCAATCAGAGTACATCTAAAGATATGACAAACTTCGGCCAGTTCATTGAAACGTTAGCCAGGAAATACAAAATGTTAATGGCACCAATATAGAAAAATCAAA
>NC_142943.1:43202410-43239910 GCF_046866305.1 Octopus bimaculoides | reverse complement strand
TCGTTACACCCGTGGTATTTTTAATGAAATGATATAAGTAACATAGTACACAAATATACATACAATATGTATTAATGAAATTCTTTCATAATGAATACGAACACATGTGGCTGTGCATATATGGGAAGTTAATTTCGAGCAGTCCGTAGAAGGTATGAAGAACAACTTTCAGGAACAATAGCGGTTTATTGACATAGAAAGAAGGCTGTAAAATTTTCCCATATGAAATTTCGATACGCCTAAAAAAAAAAAAGTTTATAGTTCACAGTTAACAACTGGGGTTGCTATGTGTGCGAATAAAAATCAAAGTCTATATATTCCAATATATCTATTTCAAAATGAAACTACACGTGGATCGTTGGCGATTTTTCCCTCCGCCTTCCTTTTCTCTTGGACTTACTTCTTACTCCCGTTTCTGAAGAAGAGCTTTGCTGCAAACGTAAGACTACCTTTCTTTCCTTCCCCGAGCGTCTATTAATACTTTACATGCACGACGTCCTCGCGTTGTTGTTTTCTTCTTGTGTTTTTTCTTCGTTTTGTTTTGGCGGGGGATTATACATGTATATTTATACTGTAAATCCTCGAGTAAAATCCGCATTTTTCCCCTAAAATTTAAAGGTCAAACTCCCTAGTGCGTACTATATACGAGGTTAAAAATGAAAAATATTTCCTAAGCAATGCCCGAGTCTCTATTTGCTGTCCGGCAATATTTTTTCAGACGCATTTTGTGATGTGGGGCGCGAAAATACCTTAAGCTAAGCCTGAAAGAAATGAAGTCATAAAAGAATCATCCATAACTTGCAGTAAGCAACATTTATTAAGATAAAAGTATTCAGAACACAAAATAACATGTAACAAAAACAATTTGCAAACATATTTTCATTCCCATATAACAGTTAAGAACATCACCATTATTGTATCACGCATGCGCGGAAGTGTTCGACTAGGTGCTGCTGGCTTAATTACGCACGAATTGTGCTTAATAAAGTAGTTGTATGCTGTCAGCTTAATGTGACAGTCCCATGAAGGGAATAATACTACTGCTATTTAGCCCTAGGAAGCTGCACCGCTTCCTGTCGGCCTTGACACATTTCCTGTGTCCTTATGTTTACAAGGGGGAGACAAGCACCTCCATTCAGCTAAGCCTGCTTAATAGTCTGGCGCTAAATAGTTTATCCTGCTGTTTGTATTAGCAGGTTGCATCGTTACGGTGGCAAACAATAGATAATTAAATACCGGTATTAAATGTTTGAACTACTGTGGGTCTTCACTAGGGTTTTTTATAAGCGGGACATTAATCTTCAATAAAACATTTTATACATTACAGGCCCATAAAATGCCTCATAGATCTTATTCGGCTATGTTTAAACTTGAAGTTATATCATATGTTGAAGAGCATGGTAATAGGGCCGCCGGAAGAAAATTTGATGTTGACGAAAGCAATGTCAGGTTATGGAGAAGAAATAAAGACGAAATTAAGCAGATGCCAAAGATAATGAAGGCAAGAAGGGGGAATAAAGCCAAACATCCTGAGCTTGAAAAAAATTTGCTTGAATGGGTAGAGGAAAGAAGACTTGGTGGAATAGCCATTAATACAGTACATTTGAGGCAGCAGGCAAAACTCATTGCTAAAAAGATAAAACTTAATGAGTCGGAACTTAAAGCATCACGTGGCTGGGCCAGTAACTTTATGTCAAGGCATGACTTGTCTATTAGGAGGCGAACCCACATTTCACAAAAGTTACCAGCTGATATTGAAGTGACGATAATGAACTTTCAAAAGTTTATTATTAAAATGCGACGGGAAAAGGATTACCCATTGTCATTGATTGGTAATGCGGGCCAAATCCCATTAATCTTTTATATGCCTGCAGATAGTACAATAGATTTCAGTGGTACATCCTCAATTACAATTAAAACCGCGGGCCATGAAAAAAATCGTTTTACCGTCATGTTAGCTTGTATGGCTGATGGCACCAAACTTAAACCTTATATAATATTCAAACGTAAAACAGCACCCAAAAACGTAGAATTTCCAAAAGGGATTATTGTTAGATATCAACAAAAAGGCTGGACGGATGATGAGTTATTTAGAGATTGGATTGACACTGTATGGGGAAATCGTCCTGGTCGAACGATTAAACAGCACAACAGCTTGCTTGTACTAGATGCTTTTAGATGCCACAGAAGTGAAGATAAACTCAAACATTTAAACAAATATCACAAAACAGATGTTGCTATCATTCCAGCGGGTATGACCGCCATATTGCAGCCATTAGATGTCTCTATTAACAAACCGATTAAAAACAAATTGCGTGATTTATGGACTGAATGGATGTCGACTGGAGAAAAGTCGTTCGCTAGAGGTAGAAAGGTTCGCGCTCCCGACCTGACGTTATTACTGTTATTTCTTTATTTTCTGCAAACAAAGTGCACAAAAAAGCTACACGTTTGCATTATGTTATATATACAATAATAACAAAGGACGTTACTTTATATATGTTTACAAACGAAGGACGTTATATAGACCTCCTTGGTTCAAGTTAGAGAAAGGGTGCGTATTATACACAAGGTTTAGGTTTTTCAGAGGTACTGACCCCTAAAAATCACCTGCGTATAATACTAAAGGGCGGACTATACTCGAGGATTTACGGTATATATATATATATATATATATATATATATATATATATATATATACAGTGACCATCATATGATGACCCAACAACAAGACTGCGAGCTGAAAGAATCTTTAGCACGTCGGGAAGTATGCTCAGCGGCCTTTTGTCCCTATAAGCAGAAGACATCGGGACAGTTTTTACATTCTCTTCTCTCACAACTGGCCATATCTCTGAAATACAAAACGTATTGAAGTCAGTTGTCAGCTGGGAAAGCATTTTCAGAATAGTCAACAGTTATAAAAGTAAGCAAATGCAGATTTGTTATGGCAAAGTTCTTTAAAGAGCATAGATACCATGAAGTGCTTTTTATAGTTCTTTGACCATGCTTAACAAAAAGCAGCTTTAACCTATGTGACCTCACAATCAAAACATTAAGGGCATATTGAAAATACCAAAAACATAAAGGACATTTCTGTCATCATCATGAAATTTGAAACTGTTTAGGTTGAAAATACTGAAAGTTGCTCAAGTTTGATACTTTTTATTTACTAAAGATACTTAAATCCTAACTTTTGTCGTCACTTTTGTAGTTGTATTTACTTTAAATGACATTGAAAAACTATATTTTCAAAGTTATGTCAAGCTCCATACAAAGGTTCGCATTTGCTGAAGTCACACGTATCCTTAGAAATGGTGACAATACCAGAAATGTTGAAAAATGGACATCTCAGTTTGTGAAAAATCTTGATGTGGCAGAGCATGAAATCAACACCTTCGAATTAGTAGGAAACATGTCTCCAGCATCAGACAACAAAACCCTGTTTCCCAGTGTAATCAATATTCCTCACTAGTACTCTTTTACTGCCTCTTTGACTCCGAGTACTACAATGAGTATCATCATCCAATGCAATATGACAACAACAACACGTACACCGCTCCAAGCTTTATAGGAAGATGAAACTAAGTCCCTACATGATACAAAGTGTGCTAACTAAAATACCTGAGAAGACGAAGCAATATTTTCCGTCACTGAAGTATTATTTTAGATATGTTTTCAGGCTACAAACTGTATCATACTTCACTTCAACTCCATAAAACAACTTCAACGGTTGATTAAACTTATTAGAACAATTATGTCGACGGTTGTACATGGATAAGTGGAAGCCATTTAGTTTTTGGATTACTATTTTGCTAGCGGCCAAAAGACAGTATTTTAGGTTTGAGAAAGAATTTACGATAATGATACACGTTAAAGAATGAAAATGAAAATATTAAAAGATGGAGGGCATAATTATGCATTTATCGCCTTATCATAAAACACTTGTAATTTTACGTATGTGTGTGTGCTCGTGTGGTGTATCTTATGTATATTCGTGTGTGTATGTATATGCCTTTGTGTGTGTGTGTGTGTGTGTGTGTGTGTGTGTGTGTGTATGTGTGTGTGTGTGTATAGTGAGTGGTTTGTGGATGTTTGTATGAACGTATGTTTGTGAAGAATGTGTAATAAGAGAGAGAGGGAGAGGTGAAACAAAGGGGAGAGTGAAATATTTTGATAGAGAAATATATACAGACTGGTGTGTACATAGATAGACAGCAAGACAGAAAGTTTGGTGGATAGATGGGTAGGTTAGAAAATATAGAAATGTAGATAGATAGAAAAACATATGGAACGATAAATAAGGAGGTAGGTAAATTGACATCAGTAGTTGACTGGTATTAATATATTTAACATTGTAAAGATGTTAGTAAAGACGACGTCGGTGGAATTTAAACCTTGAACGTAAAAACACTTTACTAAGGACCATGTTATCTTACTAATCTGACCATTCTACTTATCCAGCATCATGTTATTTTCTGCTATCCTTATTGTGTCCATCGACGGTCACCTTGTCCGGCAATCTCTCTCTATTTTAACATTCTAACATGGACCAGTACGGACATCAACTGGATCCCTCCTAGCAGCTGTCAAATCGAATATCCTCACCAATCCACAAAACATACTCCTACACTGGAAGGAACATTTTGCCACCTTCCAAAACAGAAACTCAAAAACAGTTCCAAATGATGCTCCCCAGCCGTGGATGAACATGAGACCTACGTTTCCAGATTTCATGCAAGTTATGACGCAAATGAGATTAAGGAAGTCCCCAGGCCCAGATAAAAACCCTTTCGAACTGATCAAACAAGGAGACTTATTCGAGTACATGGATGATATGCCACATAACATTTCACAAATTATAAGAATGAACCACAGTATATTAGAGATAGTTGTTTTTCTGGATCAACCATTGATTGATGAAAGACCAATATAGATTATTTGGAAGAATCGAACCTCGAATGTAATAGGATTTGAACTTAGACTAAAACAAACGATTATTTGGAGCGGTGTTTATATAATATAAAGGTTTCTGAGACCCCATATAACGAGATGTAGAGAAATATACTCGTAAGATATTTGCGTAGGCAATCCTACCTCCTAAATTATCGGCCATGAGTGAGTAAAACTATTGCATTGTGGCAATGTAATAATTTTATGTCTTGTACCTGTCAAACTACCAGAGGCTATTTGGTAGTTCTCCAGGGAAATAACAAATATTGCCATTTCTGTCAGAGGATTTTGATAAATGAATATAAACTTGATCTCATATATATATATATACAGTCTTAATTGAAGTGGGTCGCTTAAACGTTTCTAGCAGTTATGAAAAAGAATGACAACAAAAAACGTATGACAATAACTTAATAGAAATCGAAATTCTTTCTTTGGCGTTCCTTAGTCCCTTTAACCTACTGAATCTAGGTGTTATAAAGGCACAGTTGTCTGAGAGAAGAAGTTGTTCTCCAATTGCAAAATATAACATTGATTAGCATATTCAGTTTCGAAACTGCTGGAGCGTATTAAGAATTGATGTGCTCAAGACGATTATATAATATATATTTATACACACCTAGACTGATGCCTATATCATCTGTAATAATCTAAGCATAAACACAAATTATCTATGGTGTTTGTGTTTATGTGATTCAGTAGCCTTATGTTGTCTGAGTGTTCAGTTCATAGGGGAACAGTTCTGGTTTCATTTCTTGGACCGGGCATTGTCTCCTTCAACAAGGCGCTGCATTGTACATTGCACCAGTCTACTCAGCTGTGATGGGCTCCATCCAGGGAGCTAATACATTGCTATCCATCTATCTATCTATCTATCTATCTATCTATCTATCTATCTATCTATCTATCTATCTATCTGCATGTCTGTCCGTCCGTCCGTCCGTCTGTCTGCCTGTCTGTCTGTTTATCTATCTATCTATCTATCTATCTATCTATCTATCTATCTATCTATCTATCATATGCTGGATGTTCCGATGGGTTAAGGGCGTAGGATGGTCCAAGAAAATGTTTTGCCAAGTCATATTCGTCTGCGAGCGACGGATGCTGTATTAATTTGTGCAGTTATATATAATTATACAATGGAATCATCGTGTCGGAAGAAGCTCCGGCTTAGCAAAAACAATCCTACAGGGCACAGAAGAAGGTTGAAACGAAAGCAAGGCAGGCCAAAGAAAAGACAGGCTTGTAACATCAAAGAGTGGATAGGTCTCAGTTTCGCCAACTCACAGCAACCAGCAGAGGCCGAGAAATGAGGCGAAATCTGGTGTGATGTCATCAGGTAATGCTCTAGCAACTACACGGTCAAGAAGTAGGATAGATGGGATACAACTATACATTTATGTATGTGTATATAGTACTGTATGTGTATATGTGTTTACATACGTGCGTATGTGAGAATTTAGTTGTCTGGAGTATCGCCTGTAGCCAAAGCTTCCTCTATCGTGCCTTCTATGGACTAATCTCTGCCAACGTGGATCGCAACTAACTTTATTACATTACGGATTGCTATTCTAATGTAATATTAACTTGCTATTCCACTCCATAAGATATTAAACCAGTTAGAAAGTCAATTGCATCACGTCACATCCATTTACAATCATTGAAAACATGGAAAAGAATAATTCTGTGTTTTGAATAGTCAAAATAAATTCAGTCTGGCACCAGGAAAGATGGCTAAAATGTAAAAGATCGATATTTTTCACCTCATGACTTATCCATATTCTTCCATATATTTCGGTTTGAGATTTTCCTCTTTGACCCTTTTAATTCCTACACCAAATCTTCTTGGACTTACTTTAATCATAATCACTAAAAGCTGTCCGTACATGTCTTCTACAAGACTTCCATTACCAGTTCCAACTGTTTCTCTTTTACTTTTCATTCCTTTAATTTCTGTCATCTTTACAATTTTCTCATACACTTTTAGTTTATTTTTGAGCACTCTTAATTCCATCACCACTCCACAGAACATTCTGTCTCCTTCCCCATATCTATCTATCTATCTATCTATCTATCTATCTGTGTATGTCTGTGTGTGCATGTGTGTTTGTCTATGTGTGTGTGTGTATGTGTGGGAGAGAGAGAAAGAGGGAGAGAGTATGTGTGCGCGGGCGTATATGTGTGTATATGTATGTATGTTTATATATATATATATATATATATATATATATATGTGTGTGTGTGTGTACGTACATATGTATATACACATATACATATATACCATATATATGTATATACACATATACATATATACCAGATATATATATATATACACACATATAATATATACCATATTTATATATATATATGTGTGTGTGTGTGTGTGTGTGTGTGTGTATGTGTAATAGGGCAATATAGCATCAAGTTTCTATAGCAAAAGACTCCAGTCATGGTATATGAAGTTTTATACATTGGCTCTCATATTCCGTTATTACGCGAATTTGAGCGTGGACAAACGGTTTTGCGATGTTTATATCGACACTCCACTCTGAGTTCAAATTCCACCGAAGTGAACAATGTTTTCATTCCTTAAAGGATGGATAAATAAACAACAAGCCAAGTTAATTTCTATCACCTTCTCTGTGAATCAGCTGGTACAAGGAGCAAGTAAAGGTAGTTCACATTTCAGCCCTACCAATTCTTTCTCCACCACGCCGAAGAGAGAACTCACGAAAGAGAGAACTCAAGAAAGTGAGAACTCACATTATTCAACGTGCGATCACAGTTCATTTCCCGTTGTTCCACCGTATCTTACGATACTTCTCATCATTTCTTATCAAAAACATCCTCCATTAACTTACCACAACAACCATCTTTCACACAGTTATCTCACAACATCTCACATCTCTCAATATCTACTGTCATTTTACGCTATTTCCTGTCATTTTCCATTATTTCACAGCATCTTCCATCATCTGCTGTCGTCTTCCCCCATTTTCTGTCATTTCACATCGTCATCTGCCGTCACCTGCCACCACCTGCCGTCACCTGCCGTCACCTGCCGCCATCTGTCGTCATCCTCCAGTGTCTGCCTTCACCTGTCACCACCTGCCGTCATCTGCTGTCATCTGCTGTCACTTCACCCCGAATCATTTCATGTCACCAATCATTTATTCTATTATTTCTCTGACACCACATTTCATGTCCAGTAGTCTTCGTATTTTATGTTTTATTTACATTGAATCAATCCATTTATCTACTTATCCACCCATCTATCTATATCCGTTTATATTTACACTGACACATAAAGTCAATACAATTGGTCACTGACCTTAAATATACTCAAACTTAGGTTCAAATCTAACTTTAGCCTCCATTTTATTTTTCTACCTATTTTTCTTTTTTCCCCACTTCCCTGTTTCTCCCTTCCACTCTGATTTCCACCTCTCTCCTTCTCTCTCTTTTTCTCTATCTACCTCTTTTCACCTTTCCTCTCTCGTTTTTCTGTTATTACATTAACGCATTACTCATTCTTCTTGTCGTTTTTGCAGAGTCTTTCAACAGGAATTGTCTATGGTTTCTGTTCTATCTGTTTTATTTTTCTTCTTTTCTTTTATGGTTTCCTAGCTGGAGATAGTTTGACATCAATAAGATGTGGACACAACATTGACTTACAGCGCATAACTAACAAATGATAGCTCCAACATTAATGTTCTTTGTGCTGTGTATTTGATTAGAAAACGAATATCGATCTTCGGCGTATTTCAATGTCTGCGTGCTTTTGTTTACATAGTAGATAAAGAGGATTTGTGCAAACAACTATACATACATACATACATGCATGCATGCATACGTACATACATACATACATATATACATACATACATATTTGTATGCATGCATGCATACATACATACATACATATGTACAAACACATATAATTATATATACATACATATGTAAATATTTGCTTATCTAGATACATGAATATATGCTGTATGTATATTCATGTACTAGCAGAGGCACCCGGTGTTGCCCGGGAATTAAATTATTCCGTATATAACAGAAGAAAAAGCAAAACATGTTGTATAGGAATCTGTTATTCTAAATTCAATTTATTATTCAATTAGGGCACATTAAATCAATTCTGAATTCATAATACAATACTACTACTACTACTACTACTACTACTACTACTACTACTACTACTACTACTACTAATAATAATAATAATAATAATAATAAACGAAGATACAAAATTTATCACTTTTATGAAGAGAGATTAATTCTATTACATATATTGAAGAACATTACATAAGAGCTTCTGGGTAAATCACATATTATGTTTTCTGGTTTGGAGCACAGATAAATAAGTTTTGCAAACAACCAGCCCTGGAGCAACCAACATAAAGCTGATCATGAGAAAAGCAAGTCTCAATTAAGTGCAAGCCAATAGATTTCAAAGTCTGACCTTGAGCTTTATTAATAGATCTTGCGAAACAAAATTGCACTGGGAATTGTGTTCATTTGAACTCAAATGGCATGTCTGTTGGTTTGATTGGAATTCTTGGAATGAAAGCCTCTTCCCTAGAGGTATCTCCAGAGGTATCACATTAGGTGATAATGTCTTTACAAGCAAGCTTGTAACCCACTGCATAATTTGAGAGGATCTAAATTTCTTAGAAGTATTATTAGGGTCCCAAACTTCAGAAAAATGTTTATGTGTAGGAGTTCCAGGTGGCTCAAGAGAATTAAGGAACTCTGTTGGGTAATGAACAGCTTGATGTTCATCAAGGACTGAATCAATTCACTTGTACTTCTTTATGACTGTTGGAATATTATTCATTAATTCATGGTTAATCCTTGCTACTGTCCCATTTTTGGGAACAAGAATTGCTCTTTTTCACAACCATTTATGTGAATTATAATTGTTAAGTCTGGAAATACCGTTCTTCAATTCAGCTGGAGAATTCACCATGATAGCAATATGAGTCAAATTGATAACATCATTCCCATAAAGTGGTACTTTCCCATTTCCTAATTGGAGGAGCCAGGTTGAAAACGTTTCTGCACATTGGTCCCCATGTAATAAAGCTAACATTAATATTGAAGCAGAACTTCTCTACTTTATTCCATAGATGTGAAGACTAAATGCATGATTTTATTTCATCAAATCTTGTTCGTCTCGGAATGACTAGTAACGTAAGTCTGAAAGCTTCCTGATAAATTTAATGTATCTCCTCGCATAGATGCATTGTTGTTTCTTATGTCCTGTGAGGTCTTATCAAGAGCTTCCATTGCATCTCTATGTGACATGGTGAATTCATCCTAAATGATCAATTGGCATTGGCGCAACACTTTTGCTGACCCTGAACCTTTGCTTATGTTACAAATTGGAATGTCATTTGTGACCAGGTTTAGCGGTAATGTAAGAGCAGAATGAGCTGCTCCTCCTCTTGGAAGAAGGGTAGCAGCAATGCGAGGAGATGCTACAGCAACTGCAATTCTTTTTGCTTGCTTTACGTTGGAGAGAAGCAATGTTGTTACAAATGTTTTACTTGTGCTACTAGGAGCATCAAAAGCGAGAATTCCTCCGCTTTTTCCTCTGGCTGACGAAATAATTTTATCATATGCACAGCGTTGTTCAAGAAGTTTAGGTTCATGCTCATTCACAAATGCAGCCAACTCGGTGATATCACAGTTTATCTCTCTTGTTATGTCTCTTGAAGTTAAATCACTAATTTGATGGTTTGTGTTTGGCAGTCCAGAGCCAGACTCTAGCAAATTTTTGCTTCCCATGGCCAAAACGTGATCCTGCATTTCAATCAGTGTTTGGTTAAAAATTGCTTCAGAGAGCTGAATATTGATATCTGGGTTTGCCTGTTGAACTGCATACTTTACGTTCTCAGTCATGTCCTCAAGATGTTTCATCCAAAGCTGTAGGGGACTGCCAACTTGACACATCTTCAGTAAAATTGCAGAAAGGTTACGGAGTCTCCTTGGAGAATCTGATACTGATGCTTCAGTGAATGCAAGGTCCCAATGCTCATAACCATTTATCACGCACATAACCATTTATCCTCCTCAAATATTGGAATGATTTGGGATCACGTGCTCCATGCAAAAGGAGCCGTAAGTAGTAGCATTCTTGGATGGACACTGTAAACTCTTGCAAGAGTATCAGCTCCACTGTTCCTCTTGTGCTATCTATCGTTTCTCCAGGTAATTCTGGATAAAGTTTTCATGCATCTTCATCTATTTGACACAACTTTAAAGATAATCCTTGGGCCATTCTCTAGATAGACGCTCAGATGAAAGATTGCTGGGTGCCTCTCGCGAATGAGAAAATTGAAGATGCACTAAAAAGCCTCATTGCTACTGATGTATCTTCCACTCTCATTCTGTGCAAGTTCATCACTTTTATTTATCTGCTGATAATTTGCAAACATACTTAATAGTCTTAGCGGAGTTGTAGAATTCAACAGTGATATGGGTGTTCAAAGTTTTTGTAAGAAACAGAGACACAACAAATTTCTATAGAAGTTGAAAGAGAGAGAGGGGTAGCAGGAGAGAGAGATACAGAGAGATAGAGACGTTGATGCTTCATACTGTATGTGTCTTCTATACATGAAGGTGAAAGAAACCCGGCACAAAGAGAGGGGGAAAGCGGAAGAGAAAGAGACGCTGATGTTTGATACTGTATATATGTGTGTGAGTGAGTGTTTGCATGGATGTGGTGTTCCACAATCGCCATTTATCTCAACCCACCGATTGTCAATGATGAATTCTTGCCCATTTCTCATGTTTTCGAAAAGTCCACCATGCCCAGGTTTTCTTCTCCGGTAAAGGGGGTAGCCGCCTTCTCCAGTTTGTGGGTAGTTCTTGGTACACTTATTATGCCTCATGCATGTGGAAGATGGATTAATTGAACCACAGGGCCCATGAATCATATGGGACTTGACAATTTCTAGGTAACTTTTTCGAAAATCAAAATGGGGATTAAATGAAAGAATGAGCGAAAATTATCTGAATATCTTCATAAAAGTGATTGAGACAAATGGCGATTGTGGAACGCCACACGCGCGCGCACACACACACACACACACACACACACACACACACACACACACACACACACACACACACACACACACACACACATGCACACTGACATACACTTATACGGTATCAGACATCAGCGTCACTTTCTCTCCCGCTTTCCCCCTCCCTTTGTGCTGGGTTTCTTTCACTTTCATGTATAGAAAATACATACAGAAAGAAACATCAACGTCTCTCTCTCTCTCTCTCTCTCTCTCTCTCTCTCCTGCTATCCCTCTCTCAACTTTTATAGTAACTTGTTTTCTCCGTTTCTTTCTGTCTTCTCTCTGTCTTTTGCTCCTGTGTTTGTCTGTCTCACACATATTCTCTCGCATCCTCTGACAGTTCGTCTCTTTTAGTCTGTCTGCTTCTTTCTCTCCCCTCTAACTCCCTCATCGGTATCATGTACAGACATACAAATGCACAGATATCTGCTAATATATATATATATATATATATATATATATATATATAGTTATATATATATATACATATTTGTTGTGTATGTGTATGTATACATACATATGTGTACATACACGCACGCATATATATGTGTGCGTATGTGTTTATACAAATATATACATATAATGTACATATTTATATATATATACGTCTGTGTGTATGTAGATATATCTTTATACATATGACTTATATGTGTATATACATATGCGTATGCGTAGAAAATGTATATTTATATAGACATATCCATACGTACATGCAGACGCGAAACATCGTCATAATTACAGAATCTTTTAAAGTTTGTTTAAAAAAACCCAGATATCTCACATAAAAATGTCAGCTAATTAACTACTGGACATTGTAAAATTATTTAATGAGCTCTGGATGGTAGAAATGACAGTCATATACATGAATACATAATACATACATACATACATACATACAAACATACATACATACATACATACATATATACATACGTACATACATACATACATACATACATACATACATACATACATACATACATACATATATACGTAGGTATGTATGTACATGCATACATACATACGTATGTACGAGTGTGTGTTTGTTTTGTGTGTATGTGTCTGTGTGTTGAAAATATAAGGAAAAGCAGAAAATGTATAACTGCCTTGGAAGAATCTTATGTTACTGCTGTAATACATCTCATTTTCAATGTTGAATAGACTCTACAGGCAGTTGTCGTTTTGGAACGTAGACTTTATCTTTTAAGTATCCCCATAAAAAAGTTTAGGGGTGTAAGTTCCGCTAAACTCGGTAAGTATTCTTACTGAACCTTTTCCTCGAATCCATCTTTGGTAAATTCTTATCAAAGAAGGCCCGGTAGAAATGTACTGGTGCTCTATCTTTCTGGAAATATAACTCAGCTTCAAAATCTTGTTAAATATTCGTCATGACAGATTGTGACAGCGAGTTGAAGTAAATGAATCCATTCACAGTACTATCGAAAGACAATATCCATTTACTCCTTTTCTTGATAAGCCACACCATATTGTAACTCTTAATAAACAGTCATTGCACTTAGACTGCATTTACAAACTTCCCGTAATACTTTCGGATAAATTTCCATTGTTCAAAGTTTAGTCTGGAGTCGTTCGTTATTTCATCATTTCTAGTAGGTGAAATCTGAAGAGAAAATAAAATTGAGTTATGTTTTACTATACACACACACATACATGCATACATACATTGTAAAACAGATAACCAACAAGCAAAACATTTGGCTTCATTCTAGAAAATTATATATATTATATATATATATATATATATATATATATATATATATATATATATATATATATATATATATGTATATATATGAAAGACGGTGGTTCAGCATGGCCGCAATGAAATGACTGAAACAAGTAACAATAAAATAATATATATAAAATTAAAAAGAAGTGATGACACAGGAAAAACAATGGTTATGTTATGAACCTCATTAGTCTGCATCTGTTTCTACTATAAGATGCAGTGAACTCTTAGCTGAGTGCCTCAAGGCTCCGATGAAGCTACACGATGTTATTCAGACAATCAACTAAGAAGCCACCGCATCACATGACAGTAACAGCTGTGGACTAATGGAATTCATAGCATAAACATTGTTCTTCTTGTGTCGTCTTTTTTTTTCTTCTCACCTCTCCATACCCATCTAACACTTTGTCCTGAAACATAAGACCAGGTTATTCGTTTCGCAAAGTCTAAGTGAAATATGTGAGTGCTTACATGTGCGTTTGCTTGTGTGTGCGTGTTTGTGAGTGTGTATGTGTTTGTGTGTATGTGTGTGTGCGTGTGTGTGCATGTGTGTGTGAGTGCATGTAGGCGTGCGCGTGTGTGAGTGTGTGCCTGTGTGCATGTGTGTGTGTGTGTGTGTGTGTGTGTGTGTGTGTGTGTGCACGTGTGTATGTGTGTGTGCGTGTTTGTTCGTGTGTGTATTTGATGTTCTGGATTGAAATCTCGTGTCTATTTATCTATTTACACTTTGGATGGGGTACAATATAAAATAATTTCATTGGGATTCGGAAAAGCAGTAGCTCTGGAAATTTTAAAGTCAGTATTATTTTAGTTTATCTCTGCCAATGCCAGTAGAGCAGCTGGCATCATGAGAATGGAAGGACTCTTCCATTTCCTGCGTTGATATCATCTACATACACACACACACGCGTGCGAGCGCGCACATGCATACAAATATACATGTGTATAGATCGATATACATATATGTTTACACTTATATATGTATATATATATATATATATATATATATATATATATATATATATATATATATACACATATATACATGTAAATATCTATCTATCTATGTATATATGTGTGTGTGTGTGTTTGTGTGTGTGTATGCATATGCATATGTGCATGTATGAATATATATACACATATATATGTGTACATATATATATATATATGTTTATATAAACATATATATATATATATATATATATATATATATATATATATGTATGTATGTATGTATGCATGTATGTTGTACGTATACGTTTTGCATATGAAAGGAAAAGGATTGATGTGAGAGAAATAACTTAGTGTGGCCAATGGCATGCATTTCAGGAATAAAGCCGAATAAGAGAATATTAAATAATTTACAAGAGAAATTCTTGATTTATTGAAATTATTTCCGTTTCCAGAGAGATCGGAATATATGTGATGCTGCTGCTTCTGCAATTGTTTGAGCTACACTCACACGTACATTTTGTATCGTATCCAAAAAACGGCTACCTGACTTACTGAAATGGAACAGCGCCTTAATAATTTTTAATGTCTTCACACCACCTCAAATGTGCTGTCCTATATTCCTATCTTTTCTCTAACTACTCTACTGGCTTCTAGTCCTTCAACTAGCTGGGTTGTCTTGCCAGCTGTACCCTACAGTAGTATTCTATTCATTTGTCTTTCCCCGCTGTTAGCATCCCTATTGTGTCTAGTCCACACTTGTACCTCACACTGACCACTAAACCCAATCGTTTCCTCTCAGATCATGAGATCCTTGGAAATACTCCACATATTACGCATTATTTTTCTAATGTCGTAAATAAAACATTATCTTTGTTAGTGGAACTTGTCTAAGACGACCGTTATGAGTATACACCAACCCATATTTAAAGCCAAACTATTCACAAAACCTTTAGAGTATTTTGTTTGAACCGTTATATTTTGACGTCACTCCCCAATTCATAAGGATTAACTTTAACTTTCATCTCCCCACATTCGATAAAATGAGGTCATTTGATTTGACTGTACTCTCTTCCCAAAAGATGTGGTTCTCTGCCAACTTAATAAACAAATACGAGAAAGCTGTCCCCGCTCTTTTGACTCTTGAGTCATGAGTAACTTCAGACCAATCATTCGAGTGGTGATTCTTTAAATACTACACAGTATACTTCTAAGCACAGCAGCTGTAGACGCTCACACATATGTATGAGGTATTTCGTTGTGGGCATCCCCTCACATTTGTTGAGGCTTAGTACTAGATAGGCGCTGGAAAGTTTTCTGCCTCTGAAGAGAAAATACAGCCCTCAAGATGCAGCCGATAATATTTAAGCCGCAGTATCATCATCCCTCTTATCATCCCTACAAACTGACCCAACGTTCTCCTGTGTCATATTTCCGTTCTACTACTATGCCATTTTCATATGCATTATGATATTACTTATTCCGTTCTGCAGTCATTGCATTTGGTTATCATACTCTTACCAACACTGTTTCTTTTCTTTCTGCTATCTCATAAATTTTTTGCTGGAATATATTCACAGTGTTATATATACAAATGCTCACCCCACGCAATATTTCCTCTGTAAGAAAATAATATATTCTTAACAAATTCCCATAACACCAAAACTGATGCCTTTCCCGTTTATAAGACTGCTATGTTATATGATATCAAACTTTCCTCCGTTTCTCATCAGCCGTTGTATTATGGCGGTATCATCCGGCAGACGATATCTTTTGTTGCGTTTATCACAGGATCTCTCTCATTCCGTTGCACAATAATAATAATAATAATAATAATAATAATAATAATAATAATAATAATAATAATAATAATAATAATAATGATAATAATAATAACAATAATAATAATAATAATAATAATAATAATAATAATAATAATAATAATAATAATAATAATAATAATATATTCTGTTGTTATAATTCCATATATCCTGAATTATACGTATCGAGATAAAATTAAAACCAGAGATAAAAATAATAGAAAACTGATGAAATTTATTCATAAGAATCGAAAGAATCGAAGATAAATCTCGGGTGGTAGAGAAAGGAATAAAAATAAATAAATAAGTAAAATAAACATTAATGAATAAATATTTATAAACAAAACAAAAAAGAAAAGAACGTGAAAATGGCGTTAAATTATTCTTTCTTTTCCCCTTCAATTCTGTCAAATATATTTTAATCTCTTTCATAGAATTGGTATTTGCATTGCAAACTATATTGACACACAACTTATTTTATTCGAATAAAACAACTAAGACAACGGTATTACAAACGAAATGAAAAGTGAAATAAAATATCATCCTTATATATTTTTTTGCTATATATTTCGATCCTTTTATTATTTTTCTAGTAGGAATTTGCATGTATTTCATTGTGATGCCAACAGTATAGAGACTTCGTCCATAGAATTGTAACTGTTTGTCATGCACTTCGCTTCTGTTGCGAACCTCCGTTATTTCGTAGAGCTTCGTTGATATAACACAAGCGTGGTATTTTTTCTCTCAACTTTTTTTTTCATTTGTATCGATGATGGACAAAATATATAATGTTTTAGATAAATATTGATTAGGAAATGGCTATTTCCTGTAATTCCAAGTTGCTATACTTTAAAATAAAGAAACACTTAATGAACATAACTAAAATGTCTTGGAGTCTTTGGAGTGTTTTGCCGTGTTACCACAATCTGCGAAACCTGGTAGCAAAAGGAAAAGTCACGCAGAGTTTGCTGAAGAAGCAAAGCGAATTCAATATTAAATATTTTAGATTAGAAAATTCTTGATTGAATATGAAGTCAATATGAATATAAACGAGGTTGCTGATACATTAAACTATTTATCTACATTCACTATTAAGTTTGTTTATGTACATATATATGGTTGTTTAAGTGCTACTCTTTTCAGATACACATGTAAACACATACACACTCTCTTGAAAACACATCAGTAATAGCTTCACATTTAGCATGATTGAATACAAACTTAAACGCTTTATCAGAAAGAAGAAGTAAAATAAAACACTTATAACAAGATGGCGGCAAGGAAGAGAGAAAAAATGTGTAAATGTATTTATCGTCTACTTTCATTTGGAAGGATTCAATTTTTGAAGTGAACACAACTAGCAGCAACTACAACAATCACAACAACAGCAGTACCAGCAGCAACTACAGCAACAGCAGCAATGAAGATATGTTAAAACTGATGATTAAGTTAATGCAGCTATTAGGAGTAACAAAACTGAAGTTAACAATTTCAAGTACTACTCTTTTAAACGCCTCATCCTACTTGAATCAAACTGTCCCCATACTGAGAAACGAATTATAGCAATACTAAAAGATATTGATTTCAAATTTTGGCACAAGGTCGGCAATTCAGAGGGAAGGGAGTAAGTCGGTTACGTCGACCCCTAACGTTCAACGAGTACATTCCGAAAGGATGAAAGGCAAAGTCGACCTCGGTAGAAAGACGGACGAAATTCCGCGAAGTATTCTGCCCGGCGTGCTAACGATTCTGCCAGCTGAGCGACTTATACACTGGAAGATATTAATGTTTTTTCATTGTTATTTAACCCCAAGTAAGACCTACTTGAGTAGGCTTGTGATCAAGAGTGTTCTAACTGTGACCATCTCTTTTTATATTTTCTAAAGTAGTGTAAATTCCATGATCACTGTACCCAATGCATTCCTCCGTTTTAAGACGAAGAGCATGATTTACAAATGTCCTGTAACTTCTATTTCTAGAAAACTGAGCAGTGCATAGAAGCACTTTAAGCTTGCCATTGTTGTTCCTTAGATCCCAGTTAAACTTGATCAAGACTATCATCCCCCCACACAAAAGAAAAATCTTGCTTTTTTTTCTATTTATTTCACATCTAGTCTGATAACGGGGAACGTGAAATTCGAACAACTAAGTGCGAGGTGCCAGCTACCATAGCCACAAACAACTATTCAACATTGTTTGGAACTTCTCACTTGTGCCTACGTACAATATACACACACTATACACACAGACACATGCATGCAAACACACACGCACCTGCATGCAAGCACACACACACGCACGCACGCACGCACGCACACACGCTCGCACACACACACACACACACACACACACACACACACACACACACACACACACACACACACGAACCCTACCATATGTTTTAAGTATGAGTGTGTATAAAGAAATGGACTATTTTCTGAAGCATCTGTCGGCCTGGGCAAATTTATATTTGTAGATTATTACAATTTGGCCACTCAGGCAAGCTCATAACTTGCCCGCGACCAAAGTTATCCAAGAGAAAAGTGTTCCGTAACGACCAATAGGGTACTGCGCCAGAGTCCACGATGGGATTGCTGGCAGGAAACTAAGAATCAGCACAGATATCGCAATGCATCCAGCTCTACCGGCCAGTTGGTAGTTGTTACTCAAATTGTTACAAATGACTACTAAATACTCTCAAAATCACACCGTACTGTCTGAACGAAATGTTGACGTTACAGCCGACGATGTGATGATTACACCTGAAGTAACTTATAGAAATGCTCAGCCAGAGATAAACTGAGATTATAGCATAGCAAGCAAATATGTACTCATACACATATAAATACATGTGCACAAATATACGCAAGTGCACACCTTAGAAATATATATATTCGTATTCTTTAACAGTTCAGTGACAATATGTGTTCCGCTGCTAAATATATCATAGCCTAACATTCAAATCCTTAAGGTGTTTTTGGATTGCCTTGACCATTGGTAGTCCTAGAGAAGCGAATAAGTTAAGCTCAATGGTTACCCCCGGTACCCGATTGATCCTTTATTTCCCAACATCGAAATGTGAAGTTCACCTCAGAGTGTAATGAGCCGGAACGAATGCCGCAACGCGTTTCAATCGACGCTTTAACACTTTAAAGAAATTTACCCTGTGTGTACACACACACACAGACGCACTCATATATACATACATACATACACACACACACACACACACACACACACACACACACACACAAACACACACACACACACATATATATATATATATATATATATATCAGAAGAAACGAAAATTGGGTATTGAACCAGTACTTCCTTGGATGAAACAACTACTTCATGAGGCTAACATATCCTCTAATTCAATATATATATATATATTTATTTATTTATTTATTTTGTGTACATATACAGAGAGAGCGAGAGTGAGACCTGTGTATGTATACATGTATGTCTATACGTGACTAATTGCATGAATATGTTTGTAGTCTGTGTGTGTGTGTGTATGTGTTTGCGTGTGTATGTGTGTGTATGTGTGTGTGTATGTGTTTGTCTGAGTGTGTGTATAGAGTAAGAGGTGTTTCATGATTTGTTCCATTGCAACTCAGAGTTTCACATGGCCATGTTCGATTGAGCAGAGATGAGATAACACACACACGCCCCCCCCCCCCCCCGCGCACACACAACCCCACATACACATTGTATACACATATAAGTGTGCGCACAAACGAAAGTCTATATCTAAAATACCAAATCTATTTTTAATCTCCGCTAATACCGATATCTCTCCATAAATCGTAATCCACACAACCATTCCTCAAATAAATTTTATTTCTATTTTCAGAAAAGCAGCCAATCTTTAAGTCAACAGAATTTCAGGTAGCGAGAGAGAGAGAGAGAGAGAGAGAGAGTGAGTGGGTGGGTGAGTGAAAGGAAGTTAGAGAGAATACCCACTTCGACTTTTAGGTAATCTACCTATGTATGTATATATGTATGTATGTGTGTACGTATGTATATGTTTATGGATGTATGTGTGTATATATATATATATATATATAAATGTGTGTATTAATACGTGTGTGTAGGTATCTTTATGTATGCATACATCTCGCTGTTTATATACTTATCTATGTTTATTCAATACATGTGTAGACACACACACAGAGCACATGCGCATGCAGGCACACAATAATAACCATAGAATTTATTTCTTAAGATGCTTATGACAGAATATTTAAGACGCTCCCTTTGAAACTGTGTTGTTCCCATACCATTAACTTCGTTACATTTTGGAAAACATTTTTCACCCTAGTCTCATTCATGAGCCTCACCATAGAATGAAAATTAGTAAACAGTCAAGCGCAGAAGATCAAAGTTATATATATATATATATATATATATAATACAAAGAATATATATACATGTATACACACATATATGTACATACTTACATCTACATGTGTATATACATGCATATCAGGGTACAGGACGTTAGAACAATAAACTACAGACAACGGAACGAACATATAGGAAAACGGAAAGCCACTTGGAATATCCCTTCATCAGCTGTCTCTATTCTATCTAATATATACAGCACATAAAGGGTACGGTGAATAAGGTGTCGTCTAAATTACGCAAAAATGAAAATAACACAACTCATTTTAACAGATGTATTTACCAAAATTACATGAAAATAACTTGAAGTACTAAAGAGTAAATTTACTCAATAAAATCACCTTTGGCTTCAATCATGGCCTGTAGACGACTTCGAAATTCCCTGCAACGCTTCTGGACTGTCTCCTTGTTTAAGTTGGTGAATGCTGCCAAAACCCTTGCCTTCAGTTCATCTTTGGTGTTAGAAGGAGTTTTGTTGGTCTCTCGCTCAGCTGCGCCACACACATCATAATCAAGAGGGTTGCAGTCTGGGGAATTTGGTGTCAAGGTGCTAGGGGTGATGTGATCGAAGAAATTGTCTGACAGCCATGACAGGGTTCTCCTGCTTGTGTGGCATGGTGCAGAGTCTTGTTGCCAGACATAGGGTCTTCTAGCAGCCACCCTCTTCACCCAGGGCAAACTTACCTCCTCCAGGTACTTGATTCTGTGGCCGTGTGGGAAGATGAATGGAGGCATAACGTCGCCGTCATTAGTGCTCACTCAATACACCTTGATGTTGACTGGATGTTCGATTTTTATCACTCAGATTGCATGTACCGATTGACACCCAGACAACCTGTAATGTTCATATTGGAGCTTCCGGTGCGAATGCCAAGCAGTACAACATATCGTTTCCAAATTTCTGGCAGAGTGAATTGCGTTATGGCAGTGTTTTTCTCACAGACGTTGCCCAATTGATTCTATTATACTGTGTAATCGATAAGATCAGAAACAAACAACGTGCATGCGCGAAATTAAAAATATAATATGGCGACAATTCACCCATCGCACCCTGTATGTATGTATGTATATGTACATGCGAACTTTAGATTATTTAAAATATATTTGTGACATATTTAAAGTTCTAAAGGAAAATTCACTGCTATCAGTGTGGAAAAAGAATTCTCTCATGGTAAAAGGTATAAAAACTCCATATTTCTCCAGCGCTGCCCCCTGTCGGATTTCCAGATGCGTTTCTAAATAACTAAACGTAATCAATGGGAAATACCGAAGAGAGACAACTCGGTCATTTATCATTTTATCTTTTACTTGTTTCAGTCATGAGTCGGCGGCGATGTTGAGTCACCGCCTTGAAGAATTTTAGTAGAAAGAATCGACTTCAGTAATTGTTCTTTAAAAGCCTAGTATTTATTCTACCGTCTCTTTTGCTGGACCTTTAAGTTACGGGGGAAGAAACACAACACCGGATGTCAAGCAGTGGTGGGGAAAACATGGACATAATGACGCAGAAGCACACATCTTTTCTGATCCTTTTCGGACACAACAGAAAAGGTTAAAACGAGACATCTTCTTCCCGCGAAGAAGGATGTTTGCTTCGAAAATTTTCGCTTCAGGAGATTTTGCTCACAACTTTGCTGACGAAGATTGCGTTCTTACCTCCATCAGTAAAGCGGTTATGTGCCTCCAGCCAGCAGGTCTTCTGTGTTGCCTGTAGGCGACTCAGTAATGGACGTGAAACCAATAGACCGACATTTTATATATAAGTGAAGGCGCGTGGCTTAGTGGCTTGGATTTTCACCTCACGATTGTAAGGCTGTGAGCTTAATTCACGGCGACGCGTTGTGTCCTTGAGCAAGACACTTTATTTCACGTTGCTCCAGTCGACTCAGCTGACAAAATTGAGTAGTACCTGTATTTCAAAGGGCCAGCCTTGTTACACTCTGTGGTACGCTGAATCTCCGTGAGAACGACGTTAAGGATATGCGTGTCTGTTGCCTGCTCAGCCACGTCCACGTTAATTTCACGAGCAGGCTGTTCCGTTGATCGGATCAAGTGGAAGCTTCATCGTCGTAACCGCCACGTGGAGGCACCTGGCTTAAGGGTGAGGGCGCTTAAGTCACAATATATGGATTTATGTAATCTGGTATTACTCATGAAAAAAGCTCCTTAGTGTATCATTCTGCAAAACATATAGAATAAATATTACAATACAAGTGAAAACGAGTTTTGGGATTTTGCATTAATGCAGGCATGTAAGCAATTTATTTTGTGTTAAATATAATAACATAAATTATTTACATGTTTTTTTAGTTACGAAACAATTTGTCGTGATATTAGAATTTTCTTATTGTTAAATAAAATTTCATCAAACTGTTTCTCTGTCATTTATGACTTTATGTATAAATATATATGTATATATATATAGGTGTGTGTGTATATGTGTGTGGGTGTTTGTGTCTGTTTTCAAGTATTTGTAAGTCAAGTGATGTCATTTGGTGCATAATCCTAGTGTTATTTACTTACTAAAAAAGATTACTTCTTATGTGGACTTACCTAAAACGATAACTGCGGTAATTTGATAGTCTACCAGATTAAGGGGACTGATATAATTTAGAACAACTAATGAATGTAGGCGTAGGAGTGGCTGTGTGGTAAGTAGCATGCTTCAAACCACATGGTTCCGGGTTCAGTCACACTGCGTGGCACCCTAGGCAAGTGTCTTCTACTATAGCCTCGGGCCGACCAAAGCCTTGTGAGTGGATTTGATAGACGGAAACTGAAACAAGCCTGACCTATATATGTATATATATGTATGTGTGTATATATGTTTGTGTATCTGTGTTTGTCTCCCCAACC
Organism: Octopus bimaculoides; assembly: GCF_046866305.1. Lineage (NCBI taxonomy): Eukaryota > Metazoa > Mollusca > Cephalopoda > Octopoda > Octopodidae > Octopus > Octopus bimaculoides. The sequence continues at coordinate 43,216,070 of NC_142943.1, read as the reverse complement.
TCGCTTGACAACCGATGTTGATGTGTTTACGTCCCCGTATCTTAGCGACTCGGCAAAACAGACCGATAGAAAAATACTAGGCTTTCAAAGAATAAGTCCTGGTATCGATTTGCTCGACTAAAGGCGGTGCTCCAGCATGGCCACAGTCATGTGGCTGAAACAAGTAAAAGAGTAAAAGAGTAGAGCAATGTAGTACCGCGGCCTGACCGTAATCAATTGGCTGATAGTAATAAAAGGTAAATATGTGTGTGAATACACCCCCCACACACAACCTTACACACACACACACACACACACACACACACACACACACACACACACACATGTAAGACTTGCCTTGAGAGTTATTGTGAAGTGTTGCGTACTTTTTAGGTTAACGAATGAGAGAACCCAGTGCGTTTGTTGGCTTAAATTTATTGTTGTAACCATTTTGATATTTAATAATCCGGTGTGACCTGTGGTTTCCTCTGAGTCGGATTGGGAATCATCGGATGAGTAAAGATTACAAACTGGATGTCTTATTAGTTGGTAGTGGATGTCATTTGGAACTATTTGGGATGTGCGTAGAGAGGAGTAGGTAGAGGTGATACTTGCAAGTCTGTGTGAGTGTTGGGCCTTCTAGTTTCATTTATTTTTTCTCTTATAGGTGTATATATTTTCCATGTCTATGTACGTACGTTTCTAAATGTGTGACATTAGAGAAATAGAGTTTTCGTCAAACATATTAGACGCAACCCAACTTTAGCAGTGAATATTCAGGAAAAATGTTGTTAACGCATTAAAACATGTAACATGGGCCTAAATTCGAATATAGGACCCTAGGTAAGTTTTTGAAAAAAGTGAGTCTTATATGTCATAAAATACTGTAGGTTTAAATGCCTTGAGATTTTGGCACAAGATTTTGACGGGAGTGGAAAACCGATTACATGTACCCCGGTACTTGGCAGGTATTTATTTCATAGCCCCGAAAAGGAAGGAAGGCAAACTTGACCCCCCCCCTCGGAGCAATTTGAACTCAGAGCCTACAAGTTACTAAGATTTTGTCCGGTGTGCTGCCAGTTCTGGCACATTGCCCCCTTGCTGTAAGCTTAAATGAATATAAATTTTAATACACAGATGGTAATTATGTTGTTAGATCAGAAATAAAATTATGAGAGATAAATAAAAATTTGGGCTAAACAAATCTATATACTTGAAGTCGTTTGGAGCCGTTCAGAGATAATTGGTGTAGCTTCATTGAGCCTGCGTGTATATGTGTGAGTGTGTGCATGTGTGTGTTTATTTGTGTGTGTGTTTATGTGTGTGTGTGTATGTGCGTGTGTAATTTGAACAGTTGATGTTTGTGCAGTAGAGTGCCTATGCGTGAGGGGATATAAATGAATTTTAGACATAACATACATACATACATGTATATATGTACAAACACACATACACAGACACACATACACACACACACACACACATATATATATGTATATATATATATATATTATGAGGATATTTAAACCTCTCATAGGGATAGTTATATCCAACATACCCAGGTTTAATATATTCTATGGTGAAGAGATATTTCTTTAGTTAATATGTTATAGAATATTAGATATTAAGTTTGAATAAGTACTCAAAATACAAACTTATAATATTATACACTTTACACTTACACTTTTGCACTTTTACTTGTTTTAGTCATTTGACTGCGGCTATTCTGGAGCACCGACTTTAGTCGAGCAAATCGACCCCAGGACTTCTTCTTTGAATGCCTAGTACTTATTCTATCCGTCGCTTTTGCCGAACCGCTAGGTTACGGGGACATAAACACATCACCGTCGGTTGACAAGCGATGTTGGGGGGGGGGGGCAAACACAGACACACAAACATACACACACACTTATATATATACATATATACGACGGGCTTCTTTCAATTTCCGTCTACAAAATCCACTCACAAGGCTTTGGTCGGCCCGAGGATATAGTAGAAGACACTTGCCCAAGGTGCCACGCAGTGGGACTGAACCCGGAACCATGTGGTTTGTAAGCAAGCTACTTACCACACAGCCACTCCTGCGCCTATTATATGTTTTGTAATTTAAATTAGGTGCGAAGTGAAACTATTGTAGGTAATAATGAATTAATTCATATCCATTGAATCTCTCCATTTTCAATTTTATTAGTTATACACACACACACACACACACACACACACACACACACACATATATATATATATATATATATACACTTACACACACATACATGCAGACACACATATATATGCACACACACGCAAACACACACACACCACACACACTCGCACACACACATATACCCACAATATGCAATTGTTAGACATACGTACCTAAATGTATAGAGAGAAATGTACGCATCTTACAACGGGTATATTTACATTGTGTCTTATATAACCCATTCCTTATACGACATAGACACAAAATAGTTATTACATTTGCGTAGGTATCTCTTGCTTGCACATGTGTGCCTGTATATGTAGGCATGACGTCTACTGTACAACTCGCACTCATACACATATATACATTCCCATGCACACCTACATACACTCACACATCCACAACACATATACATATGCATACAATGCACATGCACGGGTAAATTTATACATAAACCTAACATAAATATAAATTAATATGGAAGTATCTCACTATCACATGCAAAGCTGATGTAACCAGAAGCTCGCGTGCGGATAGAGATAAACAATTTGCACGCATGCGTAATGATAAACCTTGAGAGAGACGCAAATGTAAATTCGTGGCGACACCAAAGTTGAATCAAGATAAATCTTATTCCAATATCAATATCGTGTAGTCAGATTAAAGCGATAATAATCACTGGGTTCTAGTGATATAAATCATATTGTTTATATGATATCTAATGATTAGAAGCTGTCTGTGTTACTGTTTTCGTTGTTGTTGTGATTGTTGCAGTTGTTGTACAGCTACGGGTCAGCCGTGATCGAAATGACATTTGCTCAAAAGTCTTTCAACCGTTTTCTCTATACATTATATAACACAAGTTTTGCCTCGTTTATGAAACAACTCCCCCTCATATAACTATATAAGGGGGAGATGTTTTAGTTATTTTTAGCACGTCGGATGAAGCGGAAACTGCCAAGGACGCAGCCAACCAATACAGCAATTCTTAGCCTAAAAGGAATATCTTTCCGGGGTGGGCGAACTCACATGATATAAGCACATGCATAGCTGTCTACTCAGAAAGCTTGCCTTGCAACCACGCGGTTTCCGGTTCAGTCCCACTGCCGGGGAATACCTTTTGAATAGATTTTGCAGAGAGAAACTGTGTGGAAACCCACCTCATACATACATACATACATACATATATCTTTTTTTTCGTGTGTGCATATGTATACACACACACACACACACACACACACACACACACACACACACATATATATATATATATATATATATATATATATATATATATATATTCTTTTATTCTTTCACTTATTTCACTGCGGCCATGCTGGAGCACTACTATTTAGTCGAAGAAATCTACCCCGGAGCTTATTCTTTGTAGGCTTGTTACTTGTTCTACCCGGCAGTTTGCCGAACCGATAATTTACGGGGACATATATACACCAACATCGGTTGTCAAGTGGTGGTGGGGGTACAAAAACAGACAGACACAGACTCACATACACAAAGACAAACACACACACACACGCACACACGCACACATATATATATTTGAGTGTATGTATGTTACTGCGTGTCTCTGTATGTTTTGTGTGTATTTGTCATCTCCACCATTTACTGAAATCGATGTTGGTTTGTTTATGCCTCCCTGACTTGGCGCAACGGCTCCAGGCACTGATAAAATTTGTATTGAAGTCCTAATATGCCACCGAAAACTCTTCAAAGCTTCAAAGCGGTCCCCCAAGTGGCTGAAGTTCAATGACTGAAAAAAGAAAAGGATCAGTGACAGTATTGTTTACTTCATTTATTTTTATTCTCACTCTGTGAGAATTTTACTTAATAGACCTGCAATATTCTCGCTTTGTTTTCGGGTCCTGCAACCTCTGTTCCCACATCTTAGAGGGTTTGGTGGATGGCAAACGCTGAAAAAGACAAGCATAGAGTGATGACATCAAGGACAGGAACGATAATATAAAGAGTAGAAATCCTCAGAGATCCATTTTAGTACTATGGGAGGTAAACGTAAATAAAATATTTCTTCTGTTATGTATTTATATAAGTTAGGCCAGAGGTCGTGACACGTTTACCGCGTAATATTTGCAGAATTAACAAAACAAATAATAATCATCCTTTCTACTAAAGGCACAGGGTCTGAAATTTTGTGGGGCGAGGACTAGTCGATTTCCTCAACCTCGGTGTTTCACTGGTACTTTATTTATCGACCTCAAAAGGATGAAAGACATTGTCGGCCTCGGCGGAATTTGAACTCAGAACGTAAAGAAGGATGAAATACCACTAGGCATTTCGCCTGGCGCTCTAACAATTCTGTTAGCTCGCCGCCTTAATAATAATAATAATAATAATAATAATAATTATTATTATTATTATTATTATTATTATTATAATCCTTTCTGCTTCTGGTCTTCCTGTCCAACCTCTCTCACTCGATCTGCTGCGCTTTTGTAAGCACCCACGACGCTAGGATATCTATTTAACGCCCCAAAAAATGTTTAAATTCGTTTCTGCTATTTCAAAACGCCTGAAATTTGGGGAAGGTGCTGGTTGATTACATGATTGATAATTCATCGACTGCGACTGAATTTGAACCCAGGTCGTAAAGACAGATGAAATAGCTTTAAGCATTTTTAAGTTAGCCGCTTTTAAAAGCAACAGCAAAAATAGTCTTTTCCTATTATAAGCACAATGCCTGAAATTTGGGGGAAGCGGGAAAGTCGATTACATCAACAGCAGTCCTCTACTGGTACTTATTTTATTGATTCCGAAAGGATGAAAGCCAAAGTCGAATTTGAACTCAGAACCACATATGAGACCTTAATATGTGGTAAGGAGTGTGGATTTGAGTGTAGTCGCCGGTCCTGAACTATGAGAAATGGCGAGATGCACTCATTGTCAGTTCTTATGATGTTTCTTGAATTACCCATGGTTGTATTAACAGTGTTAAATTATGAAAGGGTTGTTCGTTATATAAAATAGTTTCAAAGTTTGACACAAGATCATCAAATTTACGAGGGAGGGGTTTAGTCGATTAGGTGGACCCCAGTACAATCATTGGTATCTTATCTAATCAACTCCCAAAGATTCAAAGACAAAGTTGACTTCTGTTGTATTTGGACTCCGAAATTAAAGAGCCAGGCAGAATGCCGCTAAACAATTTGTCCGACTCTGTAATGACTCTACTAGCTCGCCTCCTGAATGTGATATAATTCTCTCTGCTATAGGCAGAGAGTCTGAAATTTTGACGGCAGATGCTTATTTTATCAATCTCGAAAGACAAATTAATCTTAGTTGTATTTGAACGCTGAACATAAAGAACCGGCAAAATGCCGCTAAACATTCTCTCCACGCACTGGTGATTCTGTCAGCTATTTTTGTATAGACAACTACTCTACATCTTATCATATGTGACGGTGAGGATCAATGGTATTGAAATGGTGAAAAGGAAAGCGAGACAGAGCGCAACACTCTTAAGGAACACTGCCATTGTCCCGAGGAAAAGTTAGCTATGAAGCGTTTACATACATTCAAATATACATACATGCATACATACATACATACAAGCTTTACATACATCAGCAAACAGAAAATTTACTGTTGCAATATAAGGACGGTTGCGAATGCTTTAGTATTCGTACCTGACGATTCGAAAGTGCACAGAAACATATTCGTCCTACTATTGTAATGAACGTAATTCACAGGTCAATCTGCTTTCACACATGTTGAGGGAATGAATTTTCTCCCGAAACTATGTCTTCAACGAAATGTCTTCTTGTGTGCAAATGTAGTCGAATGTCTTAAATATGAATTTACGCGAATATGTCACAGTATTTGTTTATAACGTAGAACATTTATTTATGTCGTCCTGGAGGTATCTGCATATATCAGGAGTACTTTCAGTGAATATAATTCGTACAAAGGGAGCATTAGAATTATCTCCCTTCGCTAGTTATATCTTCTTAATGATACACATTAATATCTTCCTTACTCTTTGATCTGTCTTCTATATGATCAAAGCAAACTTGGGTTGTACTACGGTTCACTGACCAGACCCAGTAATTCCAAAACCTGCTGGAATCTAACACATTTGTTGCTAACAAACACCAAATTTTCTACGAACTACTCAAATTCAATTTCTCGCGAAATCAATACTCAATTTATTAAAATGATTTTCCACTTTATCTTAGAATTATTAACAATCACTTCTTTTTGTTATTATTTCTTTAGGCGCGGGCGTGGCTGTGTCGTAAGAAGTTTGCTTTCCAACCACATGGATCTGGGCTCAGTCTCACTGCGTGGTATCTTCGGCTAGTGTCTTCTGCTATAGCCTCGGAGTCAATACCGGTTGTCAAATGGTGGTGAGGGACAAACCCAGCCATGCGCACACACACATAAATATATATATATTTGGCAACCGGTGTTGGTGTGTTCACATCTCTGTAACTTAGCATTTTGGAAAAAGGGACCGATAAAATAAGTACGAGGCTTTAAAAAAAATAATGGGGTCGATTCATTCAGCTAAACTTCTTCAAGGCAGTGCTCCAGTATGGCCGCAAACTAAAGACTGAAACAAATGAAAGAATACAATAAACAAAACTAGAAAACTCTGAACGAATTTATCTTAAAACAGTCAGAGATTATCCACCCTAAAAGGAACCGCTGATCTATGAGATCGATCTTGGAAGAACGTCATTGGGAGAGAACTTATCAGATCCATACGGCTTAGGATGAAAGTATATAGATCTAGGTGGCTAGCTAGTGGAACACGTTGAAGACATGAAGCTGTATTAGAGAAGAATTATATCTGATATGAAGGGTTGTCTTCAATACAATATCGGTTTGGTTTATACATTTAATTAGGTCTTTCTCTCTCTCTCTCTCTCTCCCTGTGGACAGAGGAAGCAAGGGGAAGCGGTGGGTGAGAAGGATCCGTCTTTAGTTTCGCAGATATGGCGGTTGTATCATGTTATGTTATCTACATGCACAGGTAATTGTAGTTGTAGTAGTAGTAGCTGTAGTAGAGTAACTAAATTGGTGATAGTGATATTGCTATGTATGTATGTATATATATATATACATATAAACATATACATATATATTGATATATTTATACATAAGCCCATACATATATACATATATAAACTTATACATATATACATACACACACATATATGCATGCATATACACACACACACACACATCGGTAGATGTACATATATCTACAGATGTATTCCATACCGCCGCTCACTGAACATGAACACAGAAGCTGTAGATATGACGTGTCCTGATGCTGTTGTTGGCAGATGTGGGAGTGGGGTAAATAAGAAGAGTGAGAAGTGAGTAACTTGACCATTGATTTCATTGGATCTGACAAGGTTAGAGATGTAGCATTAGAGATACATATTATAACATGGCGTGACTGGCTATGGTGGACTAGGATTATGGATGGGATGTAGGTAGGTATGTAGGTGGCTATCAGTAGGGTGTTAGTCACTATGCATACATATATAGAGGCATACATACATACATGAACGTACACACATACGTACACGCATATATATATATATATATATATATATATATATATATATATATATATATATATATATACATATATATATATACATATATGGTCGATCACTATATAGATGCCCGCGTGTATATATGCATATATATATATATATATATATATATATATATATATATATATATATATATATATATATATATATATATATATATATATATATATATATATATATATATATATATATATATATATATATATATATATATATATATATATATATATATATATATATATATATATATATATATATATATAGTCGAAATTTATAGAAAAACGAAAGACGAAGATAGGTGTGTGGGTGTGTGGTAAGAAGATTGCTTCGAAACTACATGGGTCTGTGTTCAGTCCCACTGCGAGGCACCCTCTAGATTCTCGGAACGACCAAAGCTTTGTGAGTGGATTTGGTAGATGAAAACTGAAAGGAGTCCGTCGTGTGTGTGCGCGTGTGTTTTAGTGTGTTTGTCCCCTATCACCGCTTGACAACCAGTGTTGGTGTGTTTGCATCCCCGTAACTTAGTGGTTCGGTAAAAGCGAGCAATATAATAAGTACCAGGCTTAAAAACATAACAAAAAAGCACTGGGGTTTGTTGTATATATTCATTGATATTGCGTGATCTTTAGAGTAATGTGAATTACGGAAACACGCATAGCGATGTATTAAATGTTTATAAATTCCACCCAAGTTTTATTGTTAAAATATATATATATATATATATATATAATATATATATATATTATATATATTATATCTTTATAAGTGGAGGCGCAATGGCCCAGTGGTTAGGGGAAGCGGACTCGCGGTCGTAGGATCGCGGTTTCGATACCCAGACCGGGTGTTCTGAGTGTTAGCTCCACGTGGCTCCGGCAGGGGTTGGTGTTGAACTCTGCTGTACTCTTTCACCTCAAATTTCTCTCACTCTCTCTTCCTGTTTCTGTTGTACCTGCATTTCGAAGGGCCAGCCTTGTCACACTCTGTGTCACGCTGAATATCCCCGAGAACTACGTTAAGGGTACACGTGTCTGTGGAGTGCTCAGCATGTTAATTTCACGAGCAGGCTGTTCCGTTGATCAGATCAACTGGAACCCTCGTCGCCGTAACCGACGGAGTGTATATATATATATATATATATATATATATATATATATATATATATATATATATATATATATATATATATATATATGTATATAGTCTGTTAAAGTCTGTCATACCGCCCATGACGAAGGGAAATAGCCCTGAAACTCGAGTCGCCTTTATATATATATATTTATATTTATATATTTGATCCTTTATATTGAACACTCAATATTTCATCTACATTCAATACTTTCTTTCATGGTGCCATCCATTTTTATTTTATTTTATTTGATTTTATTTTATATTGTATATTGTATATTATATTATATATTGTATATTCCATATTCTATACCCCACATTAGTTCTGCAGGAATATAAATAAAACATAAAAAACAGACAGTGTTGGAACTCTTTTAAGCAAAATAATATATTCCTCTATACACAATCATACAAAAAACCCCCACCTTTTTTGTATTTATTTTTACTCGCATATACATATATATATATATGTATATACACTCGCCCAATTGACGAAACGAGAATGATGCCCGTTAAAGAGCTGAAGGTGGGATGTATACGCTCGATAAGTACTGAAATTACTTCCGATATCTGCAAATGCATTTCGTGTGTTGTTGACCATGAAACGTTTGCGTCTTGTGTTCTCGTTCTTTCTAAGTCATCTTTCATTAAAATTCTAGATCTTTGTTAGGGAGTTCTTGGTTCCTTGGTTTGCAGTGAATTTGTTGTATATATGCATTGACGTTGCATAATTGTGTTCCGTTCAATTCTGGTAGTAAAGTCTTTACTTGTTTAAGAATTTATAGTTTATAAAAGTTTTGATTAGCACACACACAGACATGCACAAACGCACACACACGCACACACAGAGTAGTGTACATAAATATATGATATATACATGTGTATATCTATTTATGTACTCATACAGGCGAGTGCACGCACGCATACTGCAGTGAAACCATTATGTAGTAGTAACAGACCGAATATTTTATCTTTCAGTTATCATAATTTTTGAAAAGAAAAAAAAAAATGATTTATTATCAATACACTTAAAACTATATTTGCAGACAGCTGAAAAATGTCAAGAGGTCACATGTGTTTATTTAATGACCGCCATATTTTTTCTCTTCAAATCATTAAATAGGAAATGAATGAAGTTAAATGTCGACCAAAGGAAATATTGATTAGAATACAGCTACTAATGACATTAATTCTTAATGAATCCTTGATGAGAACTATTTTAGAGAGTTATTTCAGAATATCGTGTTGACTGCGCCCATGGAAAGATTCCTATATCGGTTTCCTATTGTTATTTAACTCCAGGTGGGAGCTGATCGAGTAGAATTATGATCAAAAGTGTTTCAATTCATCTATTTCTTTTTCCATCTCGTTTTATTTTTCAGGTATAATGTGTCTAGATCTAAAACAGAATAGCCTGATATGGGGGAGGTTTGGCTGCTATTTCGAACGGTTTCAATGAAGACTAGCAAGGCTCAGTGATCCGTTATAGGGCTTTGTGAGATAAATTTTAGTAATAAAACCTTTTTTCCGGCATACATGTCGACGTAGCATATGACGTAAATATGTAATATAAGCATTCAAATATCATCACTAGCTTTCCAATTCCCACTGAATTTCACATGGAATTTTCGGCCCTCCAAATTTGTTGTTGTGTATATGTCGAACAACCTCTTTTGGCTGTAAATTTTAGTCTCAAAAATTCGACTTGTATGAAGAACTCAACCCTGTCATGTGGTCAATTGACACACATTAGAGTGTAGGATTGAACGACTTATCGTATTTGTTCAGATTCTCTACGTTTTGAGTTCAAATTACACCGCAGTCAACTTTACCTTTTGTCATTTCAGAGTCTACAAATAACAGTATAAATTAGTTCATCTTTAACCTATTTTTTCGATTTTCCTATGAACATTTTATCGAAGGTTTTTCTTAACATAAATTCTTCACTACAACATTCCCAAAATATCTGAGGTTTTCTAGTTTAGTTCTTTTATAAGGCTCTATTCAATTATTCACTGGTTTATCTGGTTTTGTGTTTTGCCGCGTAGCTAATTCTTAGGATTTTTCTTTAACTCTAAACATAGGAACTATCTACCTGTTTTCTGTCAGGTGTACTCTCCTATATGTATGTGAGACATACTCCACGTTGGATACTAAGAATACTTAAACACGTGTTAACGGGGGGGGGGGTGTACCTGCTTGCTCGACTTGCTAGTATTAGTTTCAAAATGACCATCGAACTATACCCTAACCTCATGAAAAAAGAATGGCTACGTTCAATAATGTTGTCATACAATATATTATGGGGTTGTTAAAGGTATAATAACTTTGATTATCAATCTGATTGATATGAAGCTTGTAAAATGAATTTATTTATCATTCATGCTTTTCTCCAGATCATGAACAAGACTTAATTAATTGCTTCGAATAACTACCAGCAGTTGACATTTATTAGTTGCAAGTCAATGCTCATCTAATAAATCAATAATTAAATACATCTCATCCAAAACCACCCCATAGTATTAAATATTTTACTCACGTGACCTGGTGGTTATAGTGTTGCATTCATAGCTCTTGAGCAAAGCATTTCGATTCTCGTTGTTCCAGTCCACTCAGCTGTAAATAGGTAACTCTGCGACAGACTAACATCCAAGAGAAATGTTATCATCATGGAAACCGGATTACTGGTCTTATGATTTCTAACACTTGAGGCAGTAATGTCCAGGGGGATGATGATGAGAACGATAATGACAGACGGTATGGTGTAATTTCAGGGAGAATAGATTGCTATTTCTAGCAAGTCGACTGAGTAGATATAGGATCCTCTGTTGTCTTGTGTTTGAGTTTTCTCAAAAGAGCTGAGGCCAGAGATGATTATCATTGGTCAATATCGGATTAAAAGAGGGTACCATAAAATGGTAGAATTAGCTGAAGCGGAGGGAATTAACATATCTTATTTATTCTTTTCCAAAGGACCAGTCCGAAACATCAATTGTACCCCCATAAAATCTATGCTCCCACCTTCACAAATTAAAGATAAAGTGTCTCTTCGTGGTCATTTTTTTCAGTTAGAAATAGTAGTCAAATCTTCTTCAAATCACACCCTGGAAGAATGCGATATCTGTATCCAGGGTATTGTAATCCTGGGTACTTGAAACAATGACGGATTAGTCACGGTTTGACCGTCTTTTCTCATGGTCTGGTCAGCTCAGTGACGGCTGACCGAGAGCAGTATGAGAGAGCGTTTTTAAACTAAATAACACTGAATTAGATCGAAAGTTGAATTCTATTAAATCTGTTCCGTTCAGTAATGAATGGCAAATTTCTATGCACTGTGGTAGCTATCACTACCTCCAAGAACACCAGCTCCATCATCACTAGCTCCACCCCAATCACCCACCCACCCACCACCACCACCAGCTCAAACAACGCCAACCCACCCTATCGCCAATACCAATAACACCACCACCTGAACCTTGGGTATTATGAGCGGAGTCCACACTTCTGAAAATATTCGGGACAGGCCCTCGGTCTAAAGATAATTTTCTGCCTCTACAATTCACTCTTCCGTCTATTCCCGGAATCCCTGGGAAAGAGGCAAGCGTGCTGCTCTTTTTCATAACAAAATGGTAAGATCGGTCTTCAGAAATCTAAAACTGCATCATGGTTTTAATTCAATTCTAGTTTAAAAACATTCCAATTCACTTATATTCCCTCACTCGTCATTTACCTTTCTTCTCGAGAGCGTATGAGAAGTCTTTCCATTTTCCTAAAATTTAAACCAATATTTTCATCGTTCGTTAAAAAAGCAAACTATCTCTACGCCTTTTAACAAATGATTTAATCGATAAGAGTGGGCAGTGGTGGTGGTAATGGATCAGTGCTTTTTGCTTTCGTTAGGGGTATCTCCAAAACTTGCGAGTGGAATGTGGAAAGTATTTTCAAACGAAGATCTTAACAGGTTGTCCGCAACAGCATGGACTATATTAAAAGCAACCAAAGGTCCAGAGGCTCTTTTGTCAGCGCTGCGAACCATATTGAAGAGAATTATGTTTAAATATGTTAAACCAAGCGACAAATTAATTGAAACGCCATTGTACTTGACTAAATAACAATCTGCTGTGATTATTTCAAACAGAACTAAATTTTCTCCTTTGAAGTTACAACTAGACACAAAATGAATGATTGTTACGAAATTAGTTAGAAAATCTTCAAACAGTTTCAAATAACAACACCAGATAATTTACTGAGTGGTTAAGGAAGTAAAATTTAATTAAGCTGGGGCGGTTTGTGTCAATGTTCGAGGTGAATGAGAGGCCGTATCTTTGATAAAACATTATGGTCTGTAATAATCGCAATTAAGAGAAGGTGGCTTTCATGACATGGTTGTGTGTGTGTCGTCGTTTGTAGCCATCATTCATGTCCTCTTTTTAGATTGTACGCCAGGAAGAGTGAAAGGGAGAGAGAGAGAGAGAGAGTGGGTGGAGAGAGAAGAAGCGAGAGAAAAAAAGAGAAACAGACAGAAAGAATGAGAGAGAGAAGGGAGATACGTAGAAATAATGACAAAAAGAACGACAAAGAACGGAAGAGTTACAGTGTAATTATAAGAAGGAGGGAGAGCTAACGACGGATAGATAGAAATATATATAGAGAGTGAAAAACAGTGTGGGAGAGACGGATAGATAGTGATTGAATGACAGAGAGAAGCAAAGAGATAGACGAAAGTGGCAAGCAGATAGAGAAT
>NC_142943.1:43179910-43199910 GCF_046866305.1 Octopus bimaculoides | reverse complement strand
TTTTTGTATTCAGTGTAATACTTTGCAACCTTGCAAATGCTGCGCTAATTATGAACTGGTAATTGAACGGGAAATATGTATTTTTATATACCTTGGACGTGCCACCTAATTTTTGTTTGTCAAGAGCTTCACCTCCATCCGTTCTTGTCACGTTGGTATATGTATGTTTGTGTTAAATAACGTACGTAACGAACGCGCAAACACTCACACATTCACACACACACACACATTTATAAACAAAATACACACACATATACACTCTCACATACAGTCACATCTATATATAGTAAGAGAGACACATACAGTCATGCATTCACGCATTTCAGTCGTCACATATCTATATGTATGTGCAGATGTGTGTGTATGTTTAATAACGTATCTAACGTGAAAACACACACGCAGTCACAGAGACATACACACTCATACACTCACAGACACATACACATTCATATACAAAATGTGACATTATCGCCGTCGTGATATAAAATGTCTTTCACTATCTCGTACGTATCGAACGCGCGAACACACACACACACACACACACACACACACACACACACACTCATATAAAGCGTCTATGAAATGCTATATTGTTTTAATGGAAATAGAAAAAATTACATATTGACAATCGTGGGCTGTTATACTATATAGTAAACGAGATACACACAAACATACATTTACGCATCTCAGACGTCACACATGTATATGTATGTGTAGATGTGTTTGTCTATGTTGAATAACGTTCCTAACGCGGAAACACATGCACACTCATACAATCATACACATACACTCATAGACGCATAGATACTCATATACAAAATGTGACGTTCTCGTCGGAGGCGGAAACACAGACACACTGAGAGACATATATATATTTATACGCTCACACACATACACTGACAGACACATAAACACTCATATAGAAAATGTCATGTTGTCGTCGTCCTCGTATAAATTGTCCTGTACTATAATTGACTATAGAAACATTATCTCTATAGAATATTATATTGTTTTAACGAAATGAAAAAAATTACGTGTTAACACACGTAGGATGTGGTACTATTACCTTTTAAAATAGATCTGATTTGGTGGAGCCGTTGATATATATATAGATTAACCAAACAGAAGCGCATGTACAAACTGCTATTTTTACAATAATCCTTATAGATAAATTTCTTTTTGAATTATAGATAATTTATAGATAAATATTCTTTTTGAAACATATTTTTATGATATATATATATATATATATATATATATATATATATATATACTTTCATACATACATACATATGTTGTGTTGAATGAACCCCAACTGATTTAACATCATAATACACAACAAAACAGGATGGTGACGTAATGATAATCTGAAGCAGCAATGAGTCTTTAGAAGCAATCATGTAGTAGTAGTAGTTAGAGACGAAAAACTGTCTTTCGCTTCATAATAAACACTATTGTTGAAAAATAATCGCAAAGTGAATCCAGCAGGTTTTGTGATTTTTATAAACGAGTGAAGGAACTCTACCACGAAGTGAAGAAATGATATAATCTGTTTCACTTCCAGTAGATTCTCAGATCACGTTAGTAATTATCCTGTAATCTCAGTTGTTTGTATTCTTCATTCGCAAAAACTTCGTTCTATAGATGACAGCTCTAAGAAGCATTTTGTCAGGAAGAAACAGACAGCATCCATTACACTACTGCTCTTTTTTATCATGCACTCTGGGTATCACTTGGAGGAAGCAATAAGTTATTGCACAAACGAGATAGCTGACTTGAAGGGTTGCAACAGAATAGACTCTACGAAAGTTACCCAAGGAGCACGTGGTGGTGTTAAACCGGGTAACAACAGAGTGGACATCACTAAAACTACCCATGGACCAGATCGTGGTGTTAAACTGGTTGACAAGAGATTAGATTCTAGAACTCAAGGCGAAAATGGTGCGTTGAAACTGTTGGTGGATTAAATCTGCTATCAGAGAACCCAGACAAATTAAATATCACGGAATCATCTATTCCCAATTCCGGTAAAGTACCCCCAGGGGTAAAACTTTATTTGTTGACTTTGAGATGACGAAACATGACCGCGGCGTAATTTGAACTCAGAGCGTAGAGAATCTGAACAAATACGTGAAGTCATACACTCTAATGAGTGTATATTGACCAAATGTCAGGGTCAGTTAGCCAATCAGATTTGGTTAATTAATTTGATTCAAAGGATAATTGAAAATCAGCTACAAATCATATTTCAACAACTTCAGATTCGCAGCACGGATTGAATAACTAATAATGCTAGTTGCTTATCTATCTATCTATCTATCTATCTATCTATCTATCTATCTATCTATCTATCTATCTATCTATCTATCTATCTATCTATCTATCAACCAAACTAACTATCTAATACATACAGACACAGACATACCCACACTTATATTCATACACACATGCATTTGCTGCAAATTAACAATCTCAGGATTATATGTCTAATTATCGTGCGGGTTTGTGCAGTATGTGCCTATGTACATACATACATACATACATACATACATACATACATACATACATATATGCATACATATTCATAAATAAATAAATATACATACATACATTAATATACATATATATCTTTATTGTATTGCCCACAAGGGGCTAAACACAGATGGGACAAATAAGGACAGACAGAGGGATTAATTCGATTACATCGACCCCAGTGCGTAACTGGTACTTAATTTATCGACCCCGAAAGGATGAAAGGCAAAGTCGATCTCAGCGGAATTTGAATTCAGGACGTAATAGCAGATGTAACAGCATTTCGCCCAACGCGCTAACGTTTCTGCCAGCTCACCGTCTTTATATAATATAATATACATATATATATACATGTATGTATGTATGTGTATGTATATATATATGTATATATATATATATATGGAAGAAAAACGCTATAATGGACAATAAAACATTCAGACAGATTGACGATACAAAGGCGGACAGGAGAAGCATTAGAAAGACGGGCAAAAAAGAAAAAAACAAAAACGGGTCATTCGTGGCCTTCTTTTCTCAGTCAAGTTACCAGAGGTTCTAACAGTTTCGGGCAGTTACACTTTCGACAGTTCGATCTCGTTGCTCTCCCACCAATCTAAGCTAAGAGCATTAGATTTTTTTCTAAGAAAGCTAGCGAATGTGTACGGTAACAAAGACAAAAAACGGAGAACATGGTACGCAATTACGAATACAAACAACAAGAAAATAACAACAGGTGTCTTTCGACTGAGAACGAATCAAACTAAGCTGGCGTGTATGAAGCGAAAGCCTAAAGGAGGGAACACAGGAGATGGACATAAGAAGTGTTGGCGGCGGTCGGTAGTCAGAACAAGAAAGAAAGATCATAGCTGGCTGGACACCGGTCACATGGAAAGAGGAGAAATGGATAGGGGCAGCGGGATTGAAGGGTTAGAAAAAAAAACAGAGACAAAGGGAAAGGTACAAGGAAGATAAACGAGGATTAAAATGGGAGTTAAAGAAAGAAAAGGCCAACAAATGTGTGATAGAGAAAGGGGGAGCGAAAAGAAAAGAGGGAGAATGTATGAGGGGGACTAAAAGATAGAGTAAAAGATACATGCAAAATTTAGATACATACCTACCTAGAGGTGAGCAAAAGTATGTACGTACGCTTGCTATATGTATATTTAAATATAACAAAGTGGAACAAAAACGCAATAGAGGACAATAAAACTTTCGGACAGGTGAAACAACAATGAGAAGGACAGGCAAAGAAAACGGGTTATTTCTTTCCTCAGTCAAGTTACTAGCAGTCCTTACTATTTCGGGCAGTTACACTTGAGACAGTTCGATCTGGTTGCGCCCCAAAAAGTCTAAGCTAAGAGCATTAGATTTTTTCTGTGCATATATATATATATATATATATATATATATATATACATATATATATATATATATATATGTGTGTGTGTGTGTGTGTGTGTGTGTGTGTGTGTGTGTGTGTGTGTGTTTGTGTGTGTGTGTGTGTGTGTGTGCGTGTGTGTGTATGTATACACGCAAATATACAGAGGAATATACATATATACATGCATAAATATAAATACATATATATATGCACACACACACACACATACATATATATATATATATATACACGCATGTACGTGTGAGTGTGCGTGTATGTGTTGATAGAAGCACACCTGACCCTCGCCCCCCCACAGATTGTATATCCTTTCCGTCTTTTCTTTCTCACTCTATCTCTATATCTCCCACTCTCTCTGTTTTCATATTTTTCTGTTTACTTTTCATAACCTCTGTATGTCTTAGTCCCTCCACGCCAATGTCTGTCAACTTTTACTAAGCCTTTCTATTAAATATTTCCCTTAATTATTCAATATTCGAATTTATGTCTTAATATATTCACCATTGTGCCCCCGTCATTTTAGAAATATTATTTGCACTCTTTCAGCCCCTCGTTCCTTCACTCACTCACTCACTCACTCACTCACCCACGCACTCATTCAGAAATACACTCACTCATTAAAACACTCAGCCACTGTTTCACTCAATCATTCACCTGCTCACTTATTCACTTACTCATTCACTCACTCATTCGGCCACACACACACTCACTCACCCATATAGAGGTATTGACTCACCCTCACACTGACTCTGTCACTAACTCGTCTATCCATCTTATTCCTCTTTCCAGAGACCAGTATGCAAAGCCAAGCCATAAGTTTGCTCCTTGCAGTATTTACCTTATATATAATCCAGGCTTACGGCAATGAAGCTCAGAAAATACGTGAGTATATATTCGATTGATATCATACATGTACACATCCGTTCAATTATACATCGATACTGGCAAACTGTCGTAGTCGGCTTGTGTTTGCTACTTTCTTTCCGTGTGTATGTGTGTGTGTGTGTGTGTGTGTGTGTGTGTGTGTGTGTGTGTGTGTGTGTGTATACGTGCGCGCGAGCTTGTGTACAGTTGTCAATTCTGAAACATAGTTGTTTGTTATGAAAACATGAAAGTACTTGTGGTATTGTAATATGTAATGTAAAATTGTAAACAGGAAAATAAAATGCAAAAACAAGACAATGTCGAAATTTCATTGACAAATATATTTAATTACACACACTTTTGCAAACCCTGAATCATGTATATATATATATATATATATATATATATATATATATATATATATATATATATATATATATATTATTTAAAAGAGTTCCAACTCTGTCTGTTTTTATGTTTTATTTATATTCTTATAAAACTAATGTGGGATATAGAATATGGAATATATAATATAAATAGTAAAATGAAATGAAGTATTGAATGTCTTTTTGAATATATGAAATATTGAGTATCAAATATAGAGTATTAAATATATAAGGACTAGTATACTTTCCTGCCTCATGACAATCATCAAGGTCCCGTCTGACAGATGTACATCTATCAAGAGAGACCGGTAGAATGAGTACCAGGCTTTTAAAAAATACGTACTGGGGTCGATTCATTCGACTAAAAATTCTTCAAGGCAGTGCCCTTGCATGGCCGAAGTCAAATGACTAAAATATGTAAAAGAGAAAAAAATATATATAAAAAGATACACTTACTTCTACACACAGCCACCTACATATATATGTACATATAGACCAATGATGAAAAAATTCGCAAATAAATCAATAACCTAGTTCTTTTTTTTTGTTAAACTATTTTGTTTTGTATTTGATCTGTTGAAGTAGACAACCACTTGTCATTATCGGCGTGATACATTCAGTGGAATAGAGTTTGATTGTAATCCAAGATGCTATTGTTCACCATTTCTACTATAAAATAAAAAAAAAATGATTATGGAAGTATTTAAATGGCTCTGTATAAAACTTTAGTATTATCAATGCTGAGAAAGTCAGAGAATGGAACATTGAAGAAGCTATGGATGTTATTAACCTAGACTGACATCATTAGCGGATTAAGGAGAGATACCATGGAAGTGTTGGAAGAGATTACTCGCAGAGTTTCTGAAACTATTAATGATTGTGTTGGGGACGTTTGATGTGTGGTCAATATTCTATGTTCAATTAGCTTTAATTTGATAATGGAATGGTTTCTCTGTATACTTGACTAAATATCGATTTGTAAGACAGTCGCAAGATATCACAATTTGGGGAGGCAAGAGTCGATTTGAATAAGATCGACTCTATTATTTAACTGGTACATTAAGTTATCGCATCTGGAAGAACAAAATGATAAGTTGTCATTGGTCGCGTTTGAAATCAGAATGTGCAGAAACGATTTATCTGTTTGCTTGATTAAATATCACAATCTAATATTAATATTTTAATTTTATATTCTTAAAATTATTTTAAAATGTCAGCATTTTGTACTTTTCCATTAATTTCAATATTTCGAAAGACGTTTTAACTTCGAAATTTTAAAATGCGAAGTAAAAGGACACACTCATTTACTCCTTTTGTTGTCAATCCTTTATTTCTTACTTGTACTGGCAGTTTTAAAACAATTTTACTTGCCTCAAATTATTTCCTATGCATTCCTATATTGCACTTGATATGGCTAACAACAAATACTATTTACTAATATATTTACTTATATTGGTACGGTATTTGATTTATTACTACAATTTTACTAATTACTAATACATAGTTATATGACTACAGTATTCTACTAATTACAACAATGTTACATTTAACTAATATATGATAATATTGACATAATATTATACTAATTATCAATATGTTGCCAATAATATATATATGTATATATATATATATAAGTATATATGTGTATATATACATATATGCATATATATATATCAACAGGTACGCCAAGATTAAACATATAATTCCGAGGCAATCCAGCATGTGCCCCGTGCTTATATATTATAATTTTTTAGTGGTTTGGATTTTGGATATTCCTTCTAGCGTGCTAGGTTTCCTATGATGGTTACCTCTTATGTGTTTAAATGTACACTGTATTTATATGAATAATATATAGTCTATTGACTAATTTTTCTACACGCTAGACCACTGGTTGTAAAATTAAAAAAAATTTTCTTACCCTGATATTATTAATATATATATATGTTTATATATATATGTATCTATATATATGTCTCTCTCTCTCCCTCTCTCTCTCTCTCTCTCTCTCTCTCTCTCTCTCTCTCTCTCTCTCTCTCTCTCTCTCTCTCTCTATATATATATATATATATATATATATATATATATATATATATATATATATATATATATATACAAACATGTTTATTTATATATATATATATATATATGTTACTGATATATAAGAAATGATTTCTTTTTCTACTTTTCAGCTACAGACTCTGCCAGAATTGGTAGCATTTTAGGACTGCAAGAGGAAGATGACAATGGATTAGAAAAATCCTCATTGGATGACCAAGGCCTTGGAATTGATGATGTTGATAAACGTAACAGCCTCTTCCGGTTTGGCAAGCGCAGTGGTGTCTTCCGCTATGGTAAACGTACGTTATTTCGCTTCGGGAAACGAGGTAAAGCAATGCGACTGAGTCGAAGTGATTCCAGCGAAGAACCTGAAGATGAAGGATTAAAAAGAACCATTTTCAGATATGGGAAACGTGACGGCGTGGAGGATCCTTATGAATATGAAGACCCTGCCCTTGCAGTAGCAGTTGTACCTGAGGATAAACGAAGTAATTTCTTCAGGTATGGTAGAAGCCGCACAGTTTTCAGATATGGCCGAAGTACCGAAAAAAAGAAAGAGAAACGCCCACACACACCTTTCCGCTTTGGAAGGGAAGAGAAATGAACAAATAATGTTAAAACAAAAGATCAGATCAGTATAACAGACGTGCTCAATAAACATGAGATGATATTAAAAAACAAAATAAAACAAAGAAACATTATTAACAAACATAATACAAAATAAACATGGAGACTTGTATGAATTTATGATGTAAAAAAAATAAAGCAACTTGTGTGAGGAAAAAAAATATATCTAAAATTTTGTCAAAAGTTCGGTTTTTCTTCTTTTTTTTCTTGTCCCAGTCCTTGAAAGATTTTCATAATATACATGATTATTATTATTATTATTATTATTATTATTATTATTATTATTATTATTATTATTATTATTATTGTTATTATTATATGGGTTAACCGAATCATATCGTTTTTATTTCAATATCCATATATTCTGGATGTTTAACTAGTTATGTTTAGATTCTGTCTGTTGCTTTATTTTTCTAATAAAAAGATAACAAAACGATATATATATATATATATATATATATATATATATATACATATGTATAGATATGCAATATATAAATATATATGCATACACATACATGCTTATATATATATATATATATATATATATACATATATATATATATATATATATATATATATATGCATATGTGGAAAAAAGAAGAGGAATTTGGCTGTTTCATGATGCGAGGACTTCAAATTGACACTTCACCGATTTCGTCTATTTGGACTGGAATGTATAATAGAAAAATAAAAATAGTTTCATTTAGCTTTGTTATTCGACTTCTTTACTTTTATTCGATTGTATTTAAAAATCGTATTTCCTCTTTATTTGATCGAAGGTGGTGTTGCAGTACGGCCGTAGTAGTGATTGGCAAAGCAAACGATAAAGTCAATTGACTAATATCTATTTTATTCCACAATATTTCCACTTTATTCCACAAGATTTCCTTTGTACTCTGCCAGATATTTTCTTCCACAATTTTCGTCTCATTCTTCTACAATATTCCAAAAATATTTCACGACATTCCCTCATACCACTTTTCTGTTAATTCATACTTGCACCCTGTTCTCTCATACTTCCTCACTATTTTGTCACGTCCATCTTAGGTCATTATATTTCAACATTATTCTGCCGTACTTCTACTATATGTTGCTGGACTTCCACATTATTCCTGCCGATATCCCTTACATTCACTCAAACCTTCATTATATGCCACTGTATTTCCTCTAGATTTCTTTACATCTCCACTGAATTTCATATTTTTTTCACCTTTTTTCTGAATTCCGTCATATTTCCATTATATTCAACACAAATCCCACAATATTTCCAACTTATTTCCACATTTGTCCATCATATATTTACCACATTCTTTCACCCATTACATTCCACTATGTTCTTGCCATGTACCACCATCATATTTCCACCATGTTCAATTATCTTTCTATTATATCTCAGAGATCTATTATATTCCATCATACACTTGTTACACACTACCATCAAATTTCCAAAATATTACACCAAACACTCATAATATTTCGTCTTTCTTTCCATCATATCTAAATTATATTTGAACTGAATTCTCTCATTTCTTGTTTTCTGCACTTCCTAATAATATTTACGTTGTATTCCACAATATTTCGATATCTTCCTCAATATTCGCTCCTTCCACTCAGTTCTCCGGTCCTTTTCACCACATTCCCTCAAACTGTCACTTTATTCTATCACGCAACGAGTTTATGTGAGATTTCTTCTAATACATTTCTGAATTCCTTCTAAACGTTTCTAAAAATACAGCTGTCTTTAATAATGAAAACTACTTAGAATGTGCAGAAATTTAAACGACAAATTATTTTACTCATTTATTGTTTCAGTCATTTAACTGCGGCAGTGCCTGGGCACTCTCTTCAAGGGCTCTCAGCCGCCTACGACAGTACAGCACGAATTTCTGCCTGCTATCTATTTCATCAATTTCTCTTCAGCGAGTTGCTGTGTTAGGTAGTTTTTTTTTTTGCAGAAGGTATTTAATAAACTGAGACTTCAATAGAAGATACCTGATCAAGGTGCCATACAGTAGAGTCGAAGCTGGTTTGCAGGGTGAGCTTCTCAACAACAAGTATATACACGCATTAGTTTTAAAATGTTCTAGGTGTAGAATCTTGACGTAGAATTCTACCTTTGTATATCTGACTTTTAAAAGAAAAATCGGACAATGTATAATCGATTTAATCGTTAATCTTTAATTTATTATTGATATTTTGTGATCTCTGTGGCCTCTGCTAACCATGAAGTCATCAGAAATGGTGTAATAGGTCGGGGAAAAGACAGACGAGTAGATAGAATACGGTTGAAGCGGAATAAATCTTCAGACAGAAGTAACGCGGATGAAGAAAATCCGTTGTCATGGAAAATTGTAAGATTCTGCTGACAACTGAAAGACAAACATGCATGCTGCATACATACATATATAATACATACGTACATACATACATACATACATACATACATACATACACACACACATATACATACATAGAAACATACATGCAAAGATACACACACATGCATACATACATACATACATACATACATACATACATACAAACATACATACTTTCAGCATGAGTTCTCCTTTCGTAGACGACAGAAGGTTCCACAATTTCTTACTGGACAACCTGCACAAATGATTTTAAAAAAATCTTGATCAAATGTTTGTGCTTCATATTAGTTCTCTCCTTTCATGAAAAGGACATTCTCTGTTCAGGTACACGGTGTGGTACTGGTCAGATGTAGAATTGATCGTAGAGCAACGTAAAATGAAGTGTTTTGCTCAAGGACAGAGCGCGCCATCCGGTCCGAGAATCGAAACTACCATCTAACGATTGTGAATGAAACACCATAACACTAGGCTACGCGCCCTCACCGCGTACGTACATACATACATACATACATACATACATACATACATAAAAACATAGAAATACTCGGCTTCACGGAGGAGGAGCAAAAGAAACTATTAGTGGCACAGTGAAGATTTGTAAAACATTCCAGAAATTCTCCATCTAAGATTGTTATGTGACTAGATGCACATACCTGGGTGTATGCATCGACAGTATGACGAACACACCAACTCAACCACATATTCACAAACACCGGAAATATCTTAACGCAAAAGGTTTTGTCGCTTTCTTAGCGACCGGCTTGAACTCTCTCAGCAAGAGCTTAAATAAACATCAAGAAAAAAAATCATACATAAATACATACATGCATACATGCATAAATACACACAGTCATACATACAAACATACACACATACATACATACATACAAACATACATTTATACATTCATGTTGTAAGTATCTTGGAATTGATGCGAGTGTTGCATACAGTGGTGCTGAGCAAAGCCAGAGTAACGAAAGAATTCTCCAGTAGACTCAAAGAAAATATGGAACTCAGAGCTGTGTGCAATTAATAAGACTATATCGTATAATGCTTTTGCTAGTACCAACATTTAGGTTATTAGACTAGACACCAGATCAGATCTACAACCTGGACCTCAACACTAGAAAGATACTGAGCACCCCTTGCAACTTCCACGTCAACAGCAACACCGGCAGGATCTATGTAGGAGGAAGAGGTGGTAGGAGAGGCATAAGGTCCATCCAAACAGCCTTTCAGTATAGCATTGTATCACCGAGACAACAAATGAATTGTAAAGAAAGAAACGGGTGCATTAGATGTGTACTCAAATGTGAGAACAACATCTTTAGAATAGAACACCTGAACAGTTACTCAGTGTGCTATAACTGTCTCGCGTGGTCCAGTGAAAGCTGGGTTGATCTAACTAAACAGAAACTTGAAGGAGAAGTAGTCATCATATCAGTAGAAAACAATGCAAAAGTGCATATCCCGCATGTTTGAGAATAACAACAAACATCACCAGGAAGAGTAGTTTCTCCTGGATATGTGATAGTTACATTACATCCCATCTTGAAGGGTATATCTTTGCTATCCAGAAACAAGAGATAGCTACTAAATATCTTATAAACCAGAGAAGCAAACATATCCCAAAACCTCCATGTTGTGATAGAAAATGTCGGTCATGATGAATCATGTATATCGTCATCATTAACTGCTCAAAAATGTCTACGAGATACTACCAGCGCTTGCTACATGATATAGTTGCAAAATTTATTTCCAATGCTACCCACAAGAAAGGATGTCCTGACGGATATATCAAAGGTATGTCAGAATCAGAATGTATTTACACCTTTTAAAACAAGGAGTACTGGTAGAAATTTCAGTAAAACAGCAGTCTGGTGGGAACACGACAGACGTGATACTGTTCTCTTGAAGAAGGACCAAGCATCATACATTTTTAGAGGCCAGCTGCCCAGAGGATATGAATGTACCAGCAAGACAACAGTTTTGGTGAATTAATGAGGAAATTACAGTCTTGTATCTTGGTTATACATTTCTTTTGTACCTACCGTTAGTAGACTATGTAACTATAGATTTGCACACAAACCTAGAAATACTAGGATTTCCAAGCGCATCTTCTAGATCGATCCTATTAGCAGCACGATAAAAATTTGTTAGACATTCTAAAAATTCTCCATCTGAGATTCCTAAAATGAATATATGAACTCAGTTATGTGCATCGGCAAGGATATACATGTGAAAAGTAATGGTACATATACATACGCACTCGTTCATGCACTAAGAACAGAACGTAAGTGTAGGTGCCTACACCTATATATATATATATATATATATATATATATATATATATATATATATATATATATATATATATATATACTAGCAGTATAGCCCGGTTTTGCTCGGGATTAAATTAGGATTATTTAGCTAATCAAGCTCTTGAGTGAAATCCGTTGAAATTGGTAAACTTTTGGCTGAAAATGAGTTGCAGACAATTTGATTGGGAAATCCCATAAGGAATCGGCTTATCGATTTTTTTCCATTCATCGATTGCTTTTTTTTTCGTTTTTGAAGAACTTAAAGCATTTAAAAATCCCATGAGTCCTAAGTAATGCTGGCATCAAGTTTGAACAAAATACATTAAAATTGGTAAAAGTTATGGTTGAAAATGGCTTGTAGCGAATTTTAGTGAGAAGTCCTATAAGGAATCGGTTTATCGATTTTTAAAATCCTGATTAAATGGAAAACCCCATAAGGAATCAGTTTATTGATTTTTCACCCCAAATAGGACTTAACCGAACACAACGTTGCTGATTCAAAAACATCTATATTTATACTTTAAAGTTGGTTTTCATACCCAACCCAGTTCTGCAGAATCAGTGTCGCGACGGGAGCGCATGGGTTGGGAGTATGATCGGCAGAGGTGATCAGGTTGCATATGCCAGCCCTTTCGAACCCCACCCCCATCAGGTAACCCACTCTTGCCCATGGGTTGGGAACCCTTCCAGCAAGGAAAATAGAACGCTCAAAAGGGCTCCTGTGTGTCAGAAGCGGTTATATTCAGATCACAACTAAGTATATATATATATATATATATATATATATATA
This sequence comes from Octopus bimaculoides, assembly GCF_046866305.1. NCBI lineage: Eukaryota > Metazoa > Mollusca > Cephalopoda > Octopoda > Octopodidae > Octopus > Octopus bimaculoides. The sequence goes on along the minus strand of NC_142943.1, from coordinate 43,186,555 downwards.
TATATATATATATATATATATATATATATATATATAGGGGCAACACACAACACACAAACACATACGTACATACACCAATTGCATACATGTTTTTGTACATCCTTGCCCCTGGCCATGTCCCACCACCACCCTCTACTCGAGTAATACCATCAATTGAGGCAAATTTGACACCCGGACGTAAGTTTTCTAAGAGGAATAGAGAGGCCTACGTTCCCCCGCAGAGATGTGAGAATCAGATCTCTACTTTCGAAAAAAACGAACAGTTTCGAAACAGTTTACAAAATGCAAATTTGGCACCCGGACGTAAGTTTTGTAAGAGGAATAGAGAGGTCTACCTTCTCCCGCAGAGATGTAAGAGTCAGATCTCTCCTATCGAAAACATGAAGTTTCGAAACATTCTTTACAAAATAATAGCTATCGTTTGCGAAGGAGCGTGTCTACAGTCAACAGTTAGAATTTTTGCTCTGGTAACTTCTGCTGTCTCCGATGTTCACGCACAACCAAGCTATATGTCACTGAGTAGAGCAACGGATTCAGCTAACTTGCAAATTAGTTTTTGAGAAACAGAGAATATTGTTTACATTGGGTATATATATATATATATATATATATATATATATATATATATATATATATATATATATATATACGGGCAACACACACACACACACACACACACACACACACACACACACACACACACACACACACACACACACACACACTCACGTACTTACACCTATTGCATACATATTTTTTGTACGCATACATGTTCGTGTATGTGTGTAAGCCATTCACACATACATATGTACATAACAACCCTTGTCTTTCTCTTTTGGTCTGTCAATCACTCACTAAAAAGACGAAATTATAAAAATGTGTTACCCATCTCTCTCTCTCCACACCGTCGCTAGAAGGGGACTTAATTCATGTTTGCAAATGATTTCTCCGACTTGAAAATTGTTAGAAGTTATGATTCAAAATTATTTTTACCGCTATTCGCTGGTGCTTCGGGGGGAAATAATTGGAAGAAAATATAGTTAGGGTCGTGACGAATATCCTCCTAAAATTTGAGCGACATGCGTGCTAATTTGTGAATGTGCATAAATTACATTCACGTACACACACACACACACACACACACACACACACACACACACACACACACACACACACACACACACACACACACATCCTGCTTTATATGTATATATATATATATATATAAAATTTAATAAATGGAGTAATACGCTTATGTTAAATGAATTCTTTTATTTCCGACATATGTTTCGAAGATTACAAATGGTTTCTTCCAAAGGAATGAGTGATGTTGATAAAGATGTAATCTTCTCTTCAGGGAAATACATAAGAGCCAACTTAACCGTAAGACATTTTAACCGAATGTGATAACTGTGGGTAGAGAAATAAGATAGGTAGCAATCTTCTTTTGCTGATTCCGAATCTGAACTCAGAATTGCTGTCGCACGTCAGGATTTTGAGTTGTGCGCATGCACAAGATTATAGCTGTACTTTCGACTACAAAATGCCATATTATAAAATTTGCTTAAATGAAAGCGTTCTTAATTGAAAATTTAAGAAATAACCACAATAAAACAAACAATGAGAATGCTCATTATTTAGTTTAGCAATAGCTGAGGTATTGTGTGCAAGCGCCAAATACGTCAGTTTGTTCTTGGTAACTCTCAGTGTAGTTTGCACAGCCGTCACGTGTGGTATGTGTATCGGTCGCTCTGCGTGATTACTGTTTTAACTCTATTCATTGTGTTAGATCATGAATAGGAGAGGCTGTGTGAATCGCCCAGACAATTTTTTTTATATGTCAGGAAAATTTGCTCCACGTTACCAGCGGAAGAACATTGCCACCAAATTAAAAACAATTAATGTTATTTAGGCTTTAAAGCTGGGGACCAAAACAATAGGTAGGCACCTCATATGTGATGCATTGTGTGTTACTCAGGACTTACACTGTGGTTGAATGGAAAACGGAAGGGAATGCCTTTCGCTGTACCAATGGTATGGCATGAACCAACCAATCATGTCTCTCATTGTTACTTTTGCATGACTAATATTTGTGGTTTCTCAAGAAAATCAAAGCAAAAATTGTGTATGCAGATTGTAAGTCGGCTCTAAAACCGATCCCACATGACTTCGAGAACTCTACCCCAGTTCCCACCTCACATTGGTTCACTTGAAGATCTTGACACGTCGCACAATAAAGCTCCTGATTCTCCTGCCGACGAAGAGTACGAAGTTGATTCTAAGAAAAAATGAGCCACACTTGTTTAATCATGAAGATTTGAATGATTTAGTAAAAGACTTAGCGTTGCCAAAGGAGAAAGCAGAAGTTTTGGGATCCAGACTACAGCAACAGAATCTCCAATAACAAGGTTTGAAAATTTTCATTTTCTGTTCTCGTCATGAAGGCTCATCTGGCTTTTTCAAGCAAGAAAATAATGCTTGTTTCTGTACTGACGTTAATGCACTCACGCAAAAACTAGGACTCGTGCATGTGGCTAACGAATGGAGATTGTTTATAGACTCGAGTAAGGTTAACGTCAAAGCTGTGTTGTTACATAATGGTAATGAAAATCCTTCCATTCCTGTGGGTTATGTCGGTATAGAAGAAACTTATGAATCGATGGAGCTCATTCTGAAAGGAGTAAATTACTCAGTTCATTAGTGGAATATGATGATTTAAAGGTGATTTCCCTCCTCCTAGGACTGCAGTTGGGATATACCAAAAAAATGTGCTCCTTGTGTGTTTGGAACAACCGCGACGACAGCAATCATTACACTGTAAAAGACTGGCCTATAAGAGATGAATGCATAGTTGGTCGGTATAAGATGCAGTATATGCCACTGGTAGACTGCAAAAGATCTTTCTTCCACCCCTTTGCATCAAACTCAGGACAAGAAACGTTAGGGCAAGACAAACATCGCAGGTCATATACGTTATTACTATTATTAGAAAAAAGTTTTCTAATATTAATAACGTATATGAATTGAGGTGTTTGTCATGCTTAGCGTTTGTTTTCCTCTTTAACAATTATATATTTGCTATATCGGAAATCTACAGTGGTTCCATACTCCCGTCTCGGCTATGGGCTTGGAGCCCTGGTAATCTGTTACAGCACTTACCCAGCGTACCTAGTCGTTTAGATTACTTGTGAAATAAACCCCCATAGTTTGTATATAAATATATATATATATATATATATATATATATATATATATATATATATATATATATATATATATATGTATATAACAAATTATAGAGATAGAAAAGGGATTATACAAGAAACTGTTTTGCTCACATCGATCGTTTCGACTCTTCGTGCATCGAACCCTCACGAGTGGGATACTGCACAACTGGTTGTGGTGCAACTCTCTGTGCGGACGCAACTCGTCAAGTGATATCATAAGGGGCATCTCGTTAAATAAATTCTGTTTTGCTCGGTTTTAATTCTGCATATTGTCAGGGACCGTACGTTTAAGAACAGGAATCGCAAAGGACGTTTTCTGTCGTGACTTCCTAATTAAAGACAGGGAGTAATTAAGAAAAATGAGAATAATAACAAAAATAACACATAACATAATGTAAAACATTATGCACGTCAGTACGCGCATATAGTTACTTTCGTATTCACACTTGTGGTCTTGTACACACACACACACACACACACACACACACACACACACACACACACACACACAACGCACACACACACACACACGCACAACACACACACACACACACGCACACACACATATGAACAGTTAAGTAGATGTCGTTAAAGTCTTTGATAAATATTAATGACTTGTAAGGACGTGATATTTGGTTATGTAACCATAATATATTATAAAGTATATTAAATATTCTTATAAGTCAATACCTCGTTCTGCTGCGTGGGAAGTGCTCTTTTCATTATTTTGTTAAGGTTATTTCTTTGATAAATGTCTTGCCATTCTTGTATCCCGCTAGCCCGGAGATTTGTTAATCGTAAATCTTTTAGTGGCTGTGGTACTCACACACACACACACACACACACACACACACACACACACACACACACACACACACACACACACACACACATATGAATATATATGATATACGCTACGACATATGCACCCAGAGATAGGTCCTTTCCTCCTGTTGTGATGAGTGCACACTTTCACTAGTCGACAATTAGTAATGGGAAGAAAATTCCAATGTAACATTAAGGATTGTTCTTTCCATAATTTATAAGTAAATTCCATCAGATACCACCACTCCCTTGTAATCTTGCTCCCTTGTACCGGTAATTGGGTGGCGGTGTCTTAGATATCATCACATTATTTAGATACTTTTTAGTAGTCGCTTATTATAGGAACTCAATAAAGATATCTTAATGTAATCAGCCAGCATTTCAGGAATAGCTGTGAAAGCACTGCCGCTATATTTAATGAAAACAAAAAAATTCGAGGGATGTTTTTGCATATTGCGATATTGTCGTCTGAGATGAATGATGTAGTGAAGACCGAATTGTCACGGATGGAATGTCATTGATCATGTGACTGGTTGTGCAATTAGGGACGATCTGGATGACCTGTGTGTCTGTGTACGACCATCGCATGACAACCGATGTTGGTGTCTTTACGTCCCCGTAACTTAGCGGTTCGGCAAAAGAGATCGATAGAATAAGTACTAGGCTTACAAGACAATAACGGAAAACAACGACAGCAACAACAACAACGACAACGACAACGGTCATTGCTATCGTTGTGAGCATCAAACCATATAAGATGTTGTATATTGGACACTTCCGCAGCCTAAAAAGGACGAAGACCCCTTTACTACATTGATGTTATTGGTTGAGACATATAACATGAAAGCAAAGATCTAAGATATAGGTAGGCGGGGTCAGAGATTTCTGGTATAGCATTGTGAGATACATCTCGGTGGAGGCTACTTGAGGACAATATCAATAGCCCCAATAAGTTTAACAACACGATCAACATAAATAACATTTACAAGAATGATTCTTACTATTATAGTCAGATGGCCTGAAATTTTGTTGGTTCGCATAGACGATTACAAATGATAATAATAATAATAATAATAATAATAATAATAATAATAATAATAATAATAATAATTATTATTATTATTATTATTATTATAATAATAATAATGGCCGCAGCTCTAAGCTGAAACTATAATAATAAAAAAAAAATAGTAATAATAATAATAATAATAATAATAATAATAATAATAATAATAACAATAATAATAATAATAATAATAATAATGATCCTTTCTACTATAGGCACAAGGCCTGAAATTTTTTTTGGGTGGGTGGGGGGGGATAGCCGATTACATCGACCCCAGTGTTTCACTGGTAATTAATTTATCGACTCCGAAAGGATGAAAGACAAAGTTGACCTCAGCGGAATTTGATCTCAGAACGTAGCGATAGGCGAAATACCGCCAAGCATTTCGTCCGGCGCGCTAACGATCCTGCCTGCTCGCCGCCTTAATAATAATAATAATAATAATAATAATAATAATAATAATAATAATAATAATGATGATAATAACAACAACAACAACAACAACAACGTCATTGATGTTGACAATAAGAACAACCGCAAGAATCACAACACCAGCAACAATAAGAAAAGCAACCACAACAAGGACAAGAAGAAAATGAAGAAGAAGGAGGAGGAGGAGAAAGAGGAGAACAACAACAACAACAACAGCAACAAAATAAAAAACAACAGCAGCAGAAACAGTTACGTTGACTACAATGTATATGACCTGGTCTGAGTTAATGTCTCAGACGAACAAATCAATTTTTTATTTGTGTGTGTGCGTGTGTGTGTGTGTGTGTGTGTGTGTGTGTGAGTGTGCGTTTTCGTTATGAGAACTACTGATCGATACATGATTAGGTGTAATGATTTATGAATGAGAAACTGATAAAAACCACTTCCTCACCCACCACTACCCCCTCCTACCACCCCTTCTTGTCTTCATAGTCACAGGAAAAAAGTTGAAACAACTTAACTAGCAAAGAACACCATTGTCGCTGTTGTTGTTATTTAACCCCAAAGCTAAGCCTGGTGTAACAAAGTTATCATCAAAATCAGTCCAGACATGATCATTTTGTCATGTGTGCAAGACATAATCTATCTCAGACTACGCTATCCAGTCTGTCCTTTTACAAGATGTGATAAAACGAAGTGGCTTGTTTGTTATTTTTAGCAGGTCGAGTGACCTCGTATATTCTCTTGTTGAATTTAATCAAAAGAACCCTTTGTAAACACCTAGTTTCAAACATTTGGTAATTCTATAATGCCACTTGAATGCTCCTGTTATTTAGGACTGTAGGGTAATTTATTAAAGAGATTAGGCTGACGTCACTAATCAACATTCTCCTCTCGAACTCTCAACACGAGTTCAAGACATTATATTTAGCTTCGAAACTACACTTAACTTTCATAGTAAATTCAGCCCTCCAGCTCCACGCACCTTAAAACTACACTCAACTTCCAGATTATAAATGTCTACTAAACCATACTCAACTTCCAACTACACTCAACCTCCAAACTTCACCCAACTTTCAAAGTAAATACCGCCTT
>NC_142943.1:43172410-43177410 GCF_046866305.1 Octopus bimaculoides | reverse complement strand
CGAAGTTGCAGAGAGGATATGTAGTAAAGTGTATGAGCCGGGCACGAGTGTACAAGTGAAAAAATTGTGGACAATGACGCACCTTCTACGAGACCTGCCGGAGAACTGATGGAAACATCTTAGATTTGCATGCAACTGTTTGAAAAGGCCATCGAACCACCGCGCATGAGTTGTCGTAGAATGTGAAGATTAGTTACTGTCAAGTTTAGAACATTCTCACTGAAGATTTGGGTATGAGTAGTGTGTCTGCCAAGTTTGTGCGAAAACTGCTTTCAGCAGATCAAAAGGATCAGGTTTCAGATGCATGGGATCTCCTTGATTGTGTCGAGGAAGACGAAAACGTTTTGAATACAGTCATAACAAGTGATGAATCGTTGGTCTGTGACCCCAGGCTCACTATTTGCATAGAAAGACTATTAACTCCGAGACTGAAGAAAACCCAGATGAGGCGAAGCTATATGAAGACACTGTTGATAGTCTTCTTCCATTGCAAGAGTATTCTTCATCATGAATATGCTTCACTCTCTCAAACAGAAAACAAAGAGTACTACTGTAACGTGTTGTGGCATTTGCAGGATGCTGTCAATCGGAAAAGGACAAAACTGCATGCATCCAGTGAGTGAAATCTCCACCATGACGATGCACCTGCTCATTCAGCGGAGTTTGTACAGCCGTTGTTGACCAATCATAACAGTTCCCGGGTCCGACAACTACCATATTCTACAGGGTCCTCGCCCGCGACTTTACCCTCTTACCAAAAATCACATTCAACTTGAAAGGAACAAGATTTCAAAACGTCGAGGGAATCAAAGAGAATGCGACAAGGCATTTTTTTTTATAGCCGCCTGAAAGGAGTTCTATGACTGCTTCCGTCAAGGGAAACGACGTTGTATAAAATGTGTGGCTTCAGAAGGGAAATCCGAAAGAAATTAAATCCCGAATTGATAAGGGTTGCAGTTTTTTTTTTTATAGCATCTGTCCCGATACTTTTTGATCAGACCTCTTGTATGCATATAAATGTATATAAGATTATATGATAGGGTGTAATAATGTATAATAACTGGTCGGTGAAGAATTTCAGTAATCTTGAGCAAAAAGCTGATGGAAAAGTTTGTCATACGTGAATAAATAAAGGAAATAGTTATTGTTACTGATCATATAGATTTATGGTAGAGAACATCCAACCACGATTAATCCGTCTTTTAGTATGTCAAATATTACAATGATTACAATTTCCAATGTGTCTCACCTTATTTAAAGATAGTTGGCAGTGATTTGAGGAAAATTCATCTGCTCTTTCTAAGCTTATCGATTGACCACACACCGGTTCGTTCCCTCATTATTATATTATGTTTTGTAACGACTGAAGCAATGTAAAATAATTCTTATTCGTTTATTCCTCCACTTGTTTCAGTCGTTAGACTGCAGTCATGCTGAGGCACCGCCTTGAAGGGTTTAGTCGGACAAATCGACCATAGTATATATTTTTTATATTTATGCCAAACCGCCAAGTTACGAGGGTCTAAACAAACCAACAGCGATTGTGAAGCGGTGGTGTGAGACAAACAGAACCACAAAGACAACGCACTCACACATATACAACCGCGCGCGTGCACACACAGCACATACTCATATACATACGACAGGCTTCTTTCATTTTCCGTCTACCAAATACACTCACAAGGGTTTGGTCGGCTATAGTGGAAGACACTTTCCTAAGGAGACACACATTAGGACTGAACCCGGAACTGTGTGGTTTGGAATCAAACTTTTATTCAAGGGATACAGTAAATCTACCAGCTACAAACCTTAACACAAGCATACATGCGCTTGCACACACACACACACACACACACACACACACACACACACACACACACACACACTCACACACACACACAAAAGACACACTCACTCGCGCACGCAATATTTTTAGAGTGCTGCGTGCGTGTGACTATGCGCAAATGTGTGTGCGTCCTCCTTTCTTTCTTTTCTTTATCTCTTAACATTAACTTAACTCTTCTGTCACCGTCTGTTCTAGTATAGAAACCTTACCTGCTTGCTAATATATTGCTTAAGCAAAAGGTGTATGACTGGAACATATAAAGACGCACAACGAACGTCATATTGTATCTTCTATTTTCCGAGGGGGATGTGTACAGTTGACTTATGGAACCGCTCATATGACTCTTAAAAATACTAATTGCGTTTTCTGCATTTCTTATTACCACCTATCTATCTATCTATCTATCTATCTATCTATCTATCTATCTATCTATCTATCTATCTGTATGTATGTATGTATGTATGTATGTATGAATGTATGTGTGCATGTATGTATATATGTATGTGTGTATACACACACAAAGATTTATATATATACATACGTACATCTATATATGTATATATATGTCTATGACTTTCAGATGTTTTAACACCCAGTGCTGTTAGAAGGTCCTCTCTAGAGCACTGCAACGCTATGACATATAGATATATAAGTTTTCTACTGTAAGTACAAGGCCTACAATTTGGGGGAGGTACCTCGTCGTTTACATTGAATCCAGTGTTTGACTGGTACATATTTCAGCGATCTCGAAAGGGTGAAAGGTTGGGTCAGCCTCGGCAGCAGATGTACTCGGAACTTTGAGTCAGAATAGCGGCCAGAGAACAATGCTTGCGACATTGGAGAGAGGGCGAATCGATGGCTTGGGGCCTGGTCCTTGACTGGTATTTATATTATCAACCCGGAACGATGAGAGAAAAAAATCGACTCCAGCAGAATTTGAATTCAGAACTTAATAAGCCAGCAGAAATGCTGCTAAGCAGTGTTTCCGATATCTTAACGATTGAGCCAGCTAATCGACACTCCTACACGCGCGCGCGCGCGCACACACACACACATGCACTCACACGCACACACATGCATGTATACACATATACACACGCATAAACACACACACGTGTATAAGCATCGTTTACCTAAGCAGGTATGATTTAAATGAGATTCGGTCCTTATTATTTCTAATCTTTCCTGCGAACAAGTAAAGAAACCCTGATTTGTACAGAAAAGATTCCTGTTGTTGACCATAGTTAAAATCCTTTCATAACAGTTTAAACTGGCGACAAATATTGAATGTTCCCAGATAAAACCTCTTCCACAACAGAATCACCTGTTCTCTCCTTATTTTAATGAAGCCATTAGAAACAGCTCACTTTTCAAATTTTTAACCTTTCCATCGCATCAAATATTTTAACGGAATTTTCATGTCTCATCTGTAATATAAATAATGACTTATGGCGATACTTCGGTTAAAGTTATTACTGAAAGAAATATAAAAACATCCTATACACACGCAATGACACATACAGGAGAGCAAACATAAGCACTCACATACAGGAGAGCAAACATAAGCACTCACACGCACGCATAAACACACGCACGCACATACACACACTCACGCACACTCACACAAACGCACGCACGCACGCACTTTTATTTGGTTCAGGTATTAGTCAATGACCATGCTGGATCACTGCTTTGAAGGCTCTTAGTCGAACGTATGGAATCCAGCACTCATATTTTACAAGCTGGTACTTATTCTATTGGTGTCTTCTGCCTAAGTGCAAAGTTACTGGGACGTAAACAAACCAACACAAGTTGTCGAGATGTGTGGGGGAACAAACACAGAGACAAAGATAAACACGCGCACTCACTCACGTACACCTTAACACACAACACGTGTGTGTATATATATATGTGTGTGTGTGTGTGTGTGTGTGTGTGTGTTTGTGTGTGTGTGTGTGTGTATGTGTGTGTTTGCGTGTGTGTGTATATTCGACAGACTTGCACTTTCCGTTCACCAAACTGACTTTCAGATACTGATAGCTGAGAATGTTTTGTAAATAACGTGCACATGCAAGTGCTACCAGTCGAGAACTTCGCATCCCGGAAGCCAGCAAGTGCATGGGGTCATCAGGAGTTGAGTGAGAAGAACCTTTTGGATCGCATTTCCATCTGTGATTCGCTTTATAAATGGAATGAAAACTCGCCTTTTTAAAAGCAAATTGTGACAGGTGATGAGAAATGGATTATCTACCGAAATGTTCAGAGAAAGCGATCCTGGAGTAAGCGACATGAGCCACCCTTAGCCATCCCAAAAGCGGGTCTTCTCCCTAAGAATGTCTTGCTTTGTGTCTGGTGGGATTGGAATGGAATTCTGTACTCTGAGCTTCTCCCAAGTAACCAGACAATTAATTCTGAGAAATACTGCACACAACAGGACGAGTTAAAAGCAGAAATTCAAGAGAAACGTCCAGAATTGGCCAACAGGAAGGGTGTTGCATTCCAACATGATAATGCAAGACCGCACGTTTCTTTGGATACCAGACAAAAATTGCTGCAGCTCGGCTGGGATGTGTTACCCCACCCTCCATATTTACCAGATATTGCTCCTTCGGATTTCCACTTATTCAGGTCACTGTAGAATAGTCTTTATGGTAAAAATTTCAATTCCTTGGATGACGTAAAAAGATACCTTGATGAATTCTTTGCCATGAAACAACCTTAATTCTGGGAAGAGGGTATTTTCAAGTTAAAGGAAAGATGGAGACGCATTGTGCAACAAAATGGTTCATATTTGGTTGACTAAAAATGTAATGACAAGTATTTATTGACCTTTCTTTCCTTCAAAAATCGGCATGAACCTTCTGGACAACTCAATAATTTACGATGTGTTAGGCCTAATGTTATCAACAGTCGTCTCATACTGTGTCCAACAAACACTCTACGTCCGAATCCCTTTGTGAAATTCCCCGCTTTCCAGCCTGCATCTTCACATTCCTCGAGGACGTTTATATAACGGTCAATCTTTTGAACCCTTGCGACATCCATGTTATCTTCATGAGGAATCGTTAACTCGACTAGATTCACAGCTTTCTTTCCTGCGCAGCACATTAAATTGTCTGTTTTTTTTTCTTCTTCTTAACTGGGATGGGAAAGA
>NC_142943.1:43152410-43167410 GCF_046866305.1 Octopus bimaculoides | reverse complement strand
CTGACATGTCTCAACAAAAGCTAAAACGTGACATACCTCATGAAAATATTGATTGTTGTGTAAAATTACTTTCTGCAGTTAAGAGTAATGAAATTTTGAGTAGATATATCTGACGTCTGCAGTGAAAGGATGAAATTATGATCTGAGTAAGGGCAAGCTGAGGGGAAAATGTATAATAGATTCAAATCTAAGTGAAAGTTCAATGGCTGGCTGAAAGAGACAATGTTTAAAAAAAATTGAAAAGACGTGAAATAGCCTAGGGAGACATTTCGTTAAAATCTGAGAAATAAGTTTAACTTTTTGGGTGGGGGTTGTGATAAAATTATTTAAAAACTGAATTGAGGTGAAATAGCTGTAATAAAAAGGTGTGTATGTTAGCCACCATTTAAGTTATAAAAGACTTTGCCAGCTACTTTGGAGCAATAAGCTCTAAGGAGGTTGGCAAAGATTTTATATCTTCGGATACAATGTAGTGGAATAATTTTTATGGCTCTCTGTGTGCTGAGTTCAAATTTCTTTGAGGTCAATTTTATCTTCCGTTCTTTTGGTGTCAATATATAAGGTGCCATCAAGGCGACGAACTGGCAGAATCGTTAGCACGTCGGACAAAGTGCTTAGCAGCGTTTCGTCCGTCTTTACGTTTTGAGTTCAAATTCCGCCGTGGTCGACTTCACTTTTCATCCTTTCAGGGTCGATAGGATAAGTACCGGTGGAGCACTGGGGTTGATGTACGGTGCTTGTTACCAAGGCATTCTTGATAGCGAATGGCACTCTTAAATCTATATCGACTATAAAATATTTGTTGATAAAAATTCAAAACAAATATATCTCAAAGATGAGATGTTTTTACTGTAAGCACAAATGTATGTAACATATGTACACACATACACACACACACGCACACACATACACGCGTGCGCGCACACACGATATTTTTCTCTCTATTTTTTTTGTCTTCTATTATTTTGTTCTCTTCTATTTATTCTATATCCTTTCAAAATTTCTCTTTCTGGCGTTACCCATTACAATGCGTCTTGGACTAACGGCCCTTAATGTCTGCATTCGTCGATTGCTTACTCTGTACTTCCTCTCTACCGTTGTTTATTCGTTCGAAGCTCTAACTCTCCACAAATTTTATATTTCAAAAATTTCTGGATGCTGTTGTTTTATGAAGTTTTCCTATCTTGTCGTTGAAAGCTCGAAGTAGGAAGTAATTAACAGTCGACAACTGAAGACGGGTTAGACTTCTTCGGGTAGTTTGTCCAGTACTTGTCTCTCAGTTTGTCTTTACGTAGTTTTCACTCGTTGGTGATTTCCTGTATTTGATTATTTTATATATATTTATATATGAATATATATATATATATATATATATATATATATATATATATATATATATATATATATATATATATATATATTAATGCGTTTTAGTAAATGGATGATACTGCGTGACTTTGTTATGTGTGGACTAAGAAAAATATACACACAAAGACAGCCGCACACATACAAAAACTGCATAGTTCTGCAAGCCCATCAACATCTAATCAATTGTCTGTCCTAATTGGAATGGTTCCTGCACCAATTTGGAAATATTGCCCTATGCGATGGCAAGAATACGAAATAAAAACATTGGTAGATCAAATACGAGTGAATAATAATTCTATTTGTGTATAGGTGGGCGTAGCCAGAAGGGTAGGATTCCTAACACACAAACACACACACACACACACACACACACACACACGCACACACACACACACACACACACACGCACACACACACACACACACACACACACAAATACACACACACACACAACCAGAAACAGATGCAGATGTATGGCCGCATATATATATATATATATATATATATATATATATATATATATATATATATATATATATATATATATATATATATATATATATATATTTATCTATCTATCTATCTATCTATCTATCTATCTATCTATCTATCTATCTATCTATCTATCTATCTATCTATCTGTAAACTAATATATATGTGTGTGTGCATGGGTTGTGGGTTTGAATGCAAGGAAATAATTGTGATATGTTTTCCTAAACAACTGAAAAAAAGTAAAAATATGATTAAACAATGCGATTGTTGATATATATAGGCTTATCTTCAATTTATGTAGAATTTGTATGCAATCTGGAGCAATCAATTCGCACACACGCACGCGCGCACACACACACACACACACACACACATACAAACGAGCACATATATTTATAAATACAATTTTGGCAATCATCGGTGAGTTTATTTGAACAGTCTCTTGTAAGACGATATTACAACAGTGACGTCAACATAGACAAAGAGATAGAGAGACAGACAGTCAGACAAACCGAATGACAGATATCTATATAGATAGAGAAAGATAGATTGACACATAGTAAGATATACAGATAGATAGGGAGAACGAGTTAAAGACACAAAAACAACCGTTGCACGTATACAGGTTATATGATATATCACGCGTTTGTATTCAACGTTAAGATTTGCCGTTTGCCATTTCGTATGTTGGATATATGAAAGGGTTTCAAGTGAAATCAATCTGGTTGCTGTTCAATAATAATTGCTATAGATTACTTGGCAGTTGTAATCAAAATATGTGTTACAAAGATTTGTTTTAATCTATTATGAATTCACGTATGTAAACATGAATGTAGTGAAGTGTGTTTAAGCATCTAAATATATAATTATGTATACATGTAATAAGGTATATATATGTATATGTATATCTATATGTGTGTGGGTATTAATGTATATATATATGCATGCATATATGTACACACACACACACACACATATATATATATATATATATGCAGATGTTTGCTGGTAGCGTGAGTGTGCAAATATGCATGCGTTTGTGCGCGGGCATGTGTGTGTTAATTCATTTTCTGGAATATCAAAATCTGATTTGGAATATCAATTACTGCACACACACACACACACAAATATGTAACGATCAATGGCCGCAGACCAAAAACGCGAAACAAGTATATATATATATATATATATATATATATCCAAGGAAGTTAGGGGTTGTGAATCCAACCCACTAAGGGATAATATCTATCCAATATACTACTGGAAGAATACCCAATTATTATTACACTAGTGTCTTTTCATTGCATGGCCATTACATTACCAAGTGCAATAAATGGGTGCGGGTAAAAAGATATTTTACCATTAATTTATATAACAATAAGAAAATGGAGTGAGATAGACAGTATTCATCAACTTGCAGACATTGTATTGTGTCAATTTACTTGTTTATTTGTTTAGTAAAAGGACAATAACAACAATATACAAACACATGTGACATATTATGTCATATCAGTAATTAAAAAAATGACATATAGTGACAGAAAATAGGATAATGGCTTACAGCTGTTTCAGTCTAGTGTGGACATGCCTCATTCTATCTATATCACTCCAGTAGACTGAAGTAATTAATAAATATATTAATATATATTAATATATATATATATATATATATATATATATATATATATATATATATATATATATATATATATATATATATATATATATATATATATATATATATATATTAATATATATATCAATAGATCTATTAATATATATATATATAACAGAAAGATTCAGTTGAATTAGGTACTGAACCTGAGGTACATCATTAGGTCGGAATAGTATGCTCACGTAACGATATAATATAAATATTCATGCAGTGTACGAGGTCTGATCAATAAGTATCACAACTGTTGCCATAATAGCGAAGCTAATGCACGCAGAGAAAGACTACTAGGCACAGATTGACTTAGTGTACTACTGTGCAGGCTCACTAGGTTTTAACGTTCTAGCTAACTTTCACTGTTTACAGCAGTGCTTGGAAAGAACGTGTGTAGCGTGTGGTCCTCGCATTGATCATAACAGAAAGTTGTCATGGTGATACATTTTCAGAGGCCTACGCAAATTTGCAGAAAGTATATGGAGAAGAGTGTATGAGCCGAGCACAAGTGTACGAGTGGTTCAGACGTTTCTGAGATGGCAAACTGACACACACTTAGAGTAGGCCCATTCACGCAGGCGATTCTTGCCACATTCACCTCCCTTTCAACGAACTTACTGGGTGATAGTACCTCCCTCTCCAGCCTCACTTTCCTTTTTAGTTGGAACTTGAAAAAGTTAATGAGACCTTGGCCAAAGCGGCAGGTACCCGTCTTCAACCCTTTCAATCGCGTCCACCACACCTCTTTCGCCATAAACACCAGACAGAAAAAAATTGTCCTCTATTCCCGGTCAAAGGAAAGAAGCGGGGCGATGTTCACAATGGACTCGGGCGATTTCCGGATCCGTCCTACACGTGACAATAACTGTTCGACAAAGTCAGCAATGCGCGGGCACTGTACGAAAGCATGCAGAACGGTTACATCGCTCCGCGTGCATCTCAGACAATCCCGACTGACTGCACACCCGTGCCTGTGGAGCGTATCTCGAACCGGCAGTGCCTTCCGGTAACACTGCTGGGCCAAGGATTTCTGGAAATTATCCATAGTTCCCGAAAGACCTCCGGAAGAGGCCAGTCAATTGATCCTCCTCGACGCCCAGGATAATAATGATAATAATACGTAAATACAAAATTACAGAACAAGGTATACCTGACGTAATAGAACAGCTAAAGCAAGATAGCACAATTAATTCGCCAGTATGAGACACGCCATCATTTCTTTGAACAAAACAAACAGTTCAACTCCAACCCCAAAAGATTCTACCAAAAAGAAAATATAGATCAATGCATCAATGCTACACCAACAGAAGAAGTAAAAGACATAAATAAAATCTAATCACCCTGACATGAAGTCAAGGACTGGGCAAAAACACCTGCTTATTGATAGACATTGCTGTCCCTTCTGATCAAAATTTTGTCAAAAAAGATGTAGAGAAATTGTCAAAGTACAAAGACCTCGAAATTGAAGCATTCAAAATGTGGGACGTGAGGGTAAAACCAATACCAATAATAACTGGAACATTGGGCATGATAAAAAATCATATGAACAAAAATGTAGAAACTATACCTGGATCCTCAACACTACACAATGTCAAAAAGATAGCCCTACTAGGAATACCCTACATCCTACGCAAGACGCTATCAATCCTATAATACAACCTAAACCAAACAACCTAGAAATACAAGACAGAATCTATGCAGCATTTACCCAGTGAAATAAACTCCCACCAAGCCTAAAAAGCCAAAGCGTTACACAAGCAACACACAATACAAGCAGTAAAACAACAAAAGATAGCACCACACCTCAAGGGAAAAAAAAGCCAACACAATACAATACCAGGAAGAGTTTGCACACTCCCAACAGCAAAACAGAACATACAATGCTGCATACTTCCCAGCAACATGGAGGTGTAGCAGGAGATGCAGTAGAAACTTGCCTCAAATATTGAATCGTTATATAATAATAATAATAATAATAATAATAATAATAATAATAATAATAATAATAATAATGATGATAATAATGATAATAATAATAATGATAGTAATAATAATAATAATAATAATTTCAGGGACCTTTTGAGCGGGATGGGCTACTCGACCTGAAGAAAATTCTAACTGGGCCCCACCTGCGAGGTCATGCGCTGTTTATCTTGATATGAAATCACCATATCGCGCACATATGGGTGTGATGCATGTGCCGGGTGTACCCTTGTCAGACGTGTAGTCATGATGGGTATACTGGATTTCGTATATTTTACCCCAGTGTTACTTTGATGGCATGCACTGCTCTCTCACTCAATAATAATAATAATAATAATAATAATAATAATAATAATAATAATAATAATAATAATAATAATCATTTCTATTATAGGTACTTGATTTAAGGTAAAGTTGTCCTCGGCGGAATTTGAACTAAGAAGAAATACCGCTAAGCATTTCGCCCGTCGTGCTAATGATTCTGCCAGCAATAATATATGTAACTATGAAGTAAAGATTGTTTGCCAACATAACATGACAGTCTTGGTTTCGGACGAATGTTGCTGCAATTTAGACCCAGGAGACATCGTCTTCAGCTGGCTATACGACACAATCTGTGTCCTTATATATTTGAACAAGGAAATCTATAACCCCAATTCAGTTGAAAACAATATCTGTGTATCGTAATTTCCGGGTTATTTCCCTTCGTGATACACAGATATTGTTTTGAGCTGAGTGGGGGTGCTAGATTCCCTTGTTCTAGAATATAAGGACACACATCGTGTCGTATAGCCAGCTGGATACGATGTCTCCTGGGGCTAAATTACAGCAACATTCTTCCTAAACGACGACTGCCATGTTATGTTGGCAAACAATCTTTACTGAGAAGTATTGTTGCTGAATATCTCTCGTTGTGAGATTTAAAAATAGTAATTTTCTAATATATAAGTATGTTTATATATATTCATAAACATATATTGAGTGTGTGTGTGTGTGTATATATATATATATATATATATATATATATATATATATATATATATATATATTGAGACACGCATATACGCGCGCTCTCTCACACATCCACACACACATACACACACATATAGATGTATGTTTACATATATGTATTCGAGGAGAAGATGAAGAAAATAAAGTATGAATGATAGCTATATCCGGATATAATCATTTAAATACGCACCGGCGCTGGCGTGTTTGCGCGTGGGTAGAACGAGATTAGGCGTTGAATTTGAATAAGTTTGGACATCGTCAAGAAATAGTTTGGAGAGTTTCAGAAAGGAAACCACCAGCAATGAGTAAGAATCCGTAATAATCCTGTGCCGAGAGTAATTAAGAATCTCCATTAGCGTTTCACCACTGATTATACAAATAGCATTATTTACTGTCTTGAACACGGAATCTCAAAATTTTCTGAATGCTATTGAAAACCAACTCTACCACCACCACCACCACCACCACCACCTTTATCATCGTTACCACCAGCATCACCACTTCTACTACCGTCACCACCATCACTAACATCCTCATCGCTGCCACCGCCACTGCGGCCACCATTTCCACCACTACATCGCCAAAACCAACACCAACATTACTGCTATTACCATCACCAGCACTACTAGCTCTACTACCACCACCAACACTATCGCGGCCATCACTAGTTCTACCACGATTGCCACCACAGCCACTAGTACCACCACCACCACCACCACCACCACCAACAACAACAACAACAACAACAACAACAACAACAACAACAGCAACTGTATCTATAGTCAATTGTGCTGCTGTTAACAACCAGATGGTTATCTTACGTTTCGTAATTAGTAAAAAGCAAGTTAATCAGCAATTAACACGTATTCTCGTAGATGCATATACATACATACCCACACATACTTGCACACGTGTACACGGGCAATCGCACACACAAACACGTACCGAATTACATACACATAACAATATACATAGACACACATACAGATGTCTGTGTTTGTAATATACCCACACATACACATACGCCAATATATACATCTATAAAATCACACACTGGTATGCACAAGCACACACATAGACGCATATGGATCCATATACGCATACAAACACAGACTCATATACACATATACACATATATACGCTCGAATTTATACATACACACATATATACGTATAGACACATGCACACGTAGATAGACACATACTAACTGTACAGGTATAAACGTGTACACACGCATAACTACGCATACACTCACATGCGGAGACATTCACACAAATATGCACATTCACTCACTCAGGCATACACACTGACATGTGGACATAATCGGTCATAGACATACGCATACAATCATACGAGTCACTTACACACACACGCACACATGAGCACGTACAGACGCACACATACACGCACGCACGGACGCACCCTTACACGTCCGCACACATACTCCTAGTGCTTTGGCAAACAGTAAGAGATCTCGTCACACAACAATATCACCGCCAAGAACGTCGATGATGACAACAGAAATTAAAGATAATGAATTAACACCAGATAAATTGTTTAAACCAACGTCTGCCCACGTCGATCAGACGTATGACGAAAACTGCTCCAGATGTGACCATCATGTCTGTATGAAGACAATTTATTTAGGACTACACGCTATGTGTGTGCGTATGTGTATGTTTTTATACACACACACACACACACACACACACACACACACACACACACATGTATATATGTATGTATGTATATGTTTATCAATTCGTTTTGCAAGATTCCTAATGTGAAATCGTGTGTTGAAACAGATATTGTATTTTGGGACGGTCAATTTGTTTTCTTTTTGCCAAATAAACACACACGCACTATGTATATTTTCTTCACTCGTTTATCAATATTCTTATTTTATCATTCTAACTTATGTCGATAATCCGGAAATCTTTCGTCACATACAAGAATAGAGTAAGTGGAGAAACTACACACGCGAAAAGGAAAAGTGTTGCCGAAGAACTCATAAATGTGTAACGAAAGATTTCCGGACGATGGACATAAATTAAAATAATAAAATAGGAACTGCAATAAACGTGTAAAGAATAAATATACAGTGCGTTTTTTCATTTGACAAAAAAAAAAAAATACACCAATGTCCATCCCGATATACAGCAATAGGCGGTAAGCTAGCAGAATCGTGTAAAGGTGTAAAAACTCCATAGTTGCCGAGAGTTACCACCTATCGGATTCCCAGACATCGATGTCAGAGAGGCAACTCACGACATATCTTACGAAAGCTATGGCATTGACTTATAATACAGTCAACAACGTTCTCCACAGTGACTGCAGTGAATTTGTTCTTTAGCAGATGAAATATGTCACAAACATATTTTAACTAAAGCAAATGTTGCGCATGCCTAAACGCAGCGCGACAAAATATTACTTTAATTTCAACGACAGCCTTGAGATATGCCATGGTTTTAAACATAATACGTCTTTAAAGGGTCGCTCCAGACCACAGCTCCCCAGGGTTTAATAACGCACTCACATTGTGTCTCATATTGATAATATGTATGTATGTATGAGAGAGCGAGAGTGAGGACGAGAGACAGTAAAATGAAATATGAAAAAAATCAAAGTATATAATATCACTGAAAAAAAGCCTTTAACTTAGAGAATATAAACAAGGAAAAACCACTCCTAGCTGCCTTCGTTAGGCGGTCTGAACACCGCACTTTTCAGTTGCAGTGCAAGGCTGAGTTTTGTTTGATAAACCAAATAGATTATTCATTGTACATACCTATTACATTACTTCAATTGACGAAAACCCCTTGTATACTCTCTCTCTCTCTCACACTCTCTCTCCTCTCTTTTCCACTAAGTTTTGTATAAGGGTATAAGGTTTTGGTATTTGATTGGTCTAGTAGCTGGAATTTAACAGCTAAATCTCTCATGTTGTACTGTACCTTAAGCGAGTGTCTTACATTGATCAATGAGTAGAACTAGGTAGATCGAAACTAAGTGGAATCATTTATGAAGAGCTGTCCCTTTATTGTGCGATGGAGTTGAACCATCACCAACATTAATATCAGCAAGTGGATGCTGAATGACTTTAGTGGAGTCCATTTTGTTTTAAGCATTGGGACCAGGCCACCAGTCTGAAAATAATTTCTTCCTCCCTTCTACTAATGTCGCACATCTTAAAATAAGGATCATTGCTAATTGACGTATGACAAAAGTTTAGTAAAAGATTCACCGGCCGTAAAAGATTCACCGGCCGTAAAAGATTCACCGGCATTTTAGACACACTTTGCATATTATGCAATCAATCAAATGGTTAGGTAAAATATAAGAGGTAGTTGATATAGGACTAACATCCTATCCCTGTGGAGTTGTGTTTTTCTAATACGTCACAGAAACATGTTACTGCGCCGCATATTTTCGGGTTGGAGAAAAATATTAAAAAACGGAAAGAATTAAAAAGAAAAAAATGGTGCAGCTCGAACACAAAGAGTATATTTTAACTAACTGTTTTTGCTCATTTCTGTAACCTGGTCTGCTGCCATACTGGAGCACCACCTTCATGAATGTTTCAGCCGATATCATCGACCCTAATATGTATTCCTTTCAGCTACATATTTAATAAATCTACACTTTCAAATCTCTAAGTTATCTCCAGGTGCAAATGGATACAGGTTGGTGACCGACACAAACAAAACGCACGCACACACACAGAGACACATATAGACATCCACGCACAAACGCACATATGCAAACACGTATATATATATATATATATATATATATATATATATATATATATATATATAAGCACGCACACACATAAACACACAGAAACACCCACGAACTACGTAGTCGACTGTGATTGAACACACTTATAATTAGCGAAGTTCTAGCCGTGACCATTCCGTTTCAAACAAAGACGCGCACTACACTCCTTCGCGTACTTTCTTTTCATTATATGTTATGTTGTGAGTGACATTTAGCTGGTATTTTTAGTATATAGAGTGGAGACTTCATTGCTATTGGTCTCGATGCTGGTTGTCGTTTTGTTCCAGATCTGCCAAAATCCAGTAGACTTATGACCCATGTCGTCCAGTTGTATCATTCTCATTTTCTATTTCTAAAGGACTATAATATTCATAGATATGAGGATATTTACACTTCTATTTCTAGCAAGTTAAGGATTCGCCTGGGAGCAATTCCATTGTTTCATTTTGTTGTTGTTTAGACCCATTTCTGTCGTGTTTGATGAAACATTCCGGCCATTCATAATCCGACTTCCAAGAGATTTGATTGCTAGTTTTGCCGGTCGAACAACCACATTGGCCAAATCTATTGACAAGGTTGCAAAAGCAGTGAAATTATTTCGGAAAAAACAATATAAATAACAAATGAGTGGAAATTGAACTCGGGAGCGTGTTAGATATTAAGGCATAAAGGTAATATAACTCACCCCAGACACAACAAGATTTCCTTCAACACACGAATTCACACATAGAATCTTGCAAACCAGATACAAAAATGAACCATGTAGGTGTTCTCTTATTTCATTGTATTCTTCATACAATAAGCACCTTCTGAAGTAGAACCAGAGATCCATTTTCTACCAACACAAATTCACTACTACTACTACTACTACTACTACTACTACTACTACTACTACTACTACTACTACTATTACTACTACTAAGAATTTCATATTGATTTCCATCTCCACCATTCTATTGATCTCCATTCCTTTGTTTAATTGTTGTCCAGCCATCACAACATGGACCTTCCCCATCCCGCCATCGTAATATTCATTCACCTCTCACCACCTCACCATCACAAACTCCCCACTTCATCCTCACCTCAACGTTTTCCCCTACACCATCATATTCCCATCGATAGCCAACCTCCACTCTCTCTCTCATCGTCTTAATGTCACTTATAACTAAATTGCCGTTAATGTCATTGCCTTCTTTGTTTATCATTTCGAGTCCTTAAAGAGAGTCCTACAATTAAGCATTTGTTGAACTATTTATGTCTGAAGACAAAGAAGTCCGCAAAGGTTTGTTGAGTCCTTTCACTTCTTCTACTCTCACAGAATGGCTCCTTATTGTGAAAGAGTGGAACAGAGACGACATTTAAATTCATGACGCTGTTTGCCTGTTTTCCCTTCAGCATTAACAGCAAGAAATTTGATTCCTCGAAAAAAAAAAAAAAAAAAAAAAACTAAAGGTTATTTCATTGCAAGAATAAAATAAATAAATAAGTAAATAAATAAATAAATAAATGTACAGCCATTAATCTGATTTCTAATTTATGGATTCACTTATGGTGGTGGTGGTGGTGGAGAAAGATTTTTCAGTTATTATTTTTTTTCTCTATTTGCGGTCGGTACGGATATCTGTTGGATACTGTATAATATTCGTTTTATTACAACACATATCATTAACATTAATAAAACTGATTAAAAGACGCTCCCTTTGGTCACATTGATATTATCCAGTGAATGGTCGAGATTAAAATCGATAAACCTTTCGTTGACCTCTCCTTTAACCTGCTCTAAACAAATATTCAAAAAATATTTAACGTTGCAACCGAAAGGTAAGTGGAAAGGGCAGGATTTCAGGGATCTGTTGTAATATCTCGTTAGTTTTTGAGCAAATCTAAGAGAAAGAACCATAAAATAGCGAGAGGAAGGATATGAAAAAAAAATGAGGCTTGATTGTAGTAAAAAGGGTATTTCTTGGACTTGTCTCCAGAAGAGTCTGTGCGATTGGGCTGCATTACTATACGTTCTGGTTTCAAATCTTACTTTGGGTTTTATGCTTCTACAGTCGATAACATACTTACTTGTCATTTACAACGACCAAATTACCTGTGACAAAGACCCTCTGCATGTAATGGCAAGCTCACAGAACCGCTAGCAGGCCGGGTTAGATATTTAGCGGCATTTCGTTCACCTTCAAATTGCGCCGAGGTGGACATATCTTTCATCCTTTTGGGGCCGAATTTTGAAACCATTATTATTATAAGTTTTTCTTCTTACAATTTTATTTCCCTTTCTTGCCCAGTGTCTTTCCGACACCTAGGGAAAACAAACTAGGATGATGTGCGTGCTGTATTGTGAGCAGCTTCCTGATTCTTCTAGGTTCTGTAACCCTACCTTTTCTCATTTCAGGGAGGGTGCAGAGTATCTTAACACTGGCACAGCCCTTGTACTTGTGTTTTAATGGTACGCCTTCCATTTTGCTTCGATTATTTTCTCAATTCTTCTCTTGTACCCTTTGGAGATTTTCTCTCTGATTTCTTTTTCCTCTTGTCACTTCTTTAACTACTTACAATCCCTTGTGCATCATGTACTTTCTTTAAGGTTCATTCCTTACCTGTTTTATGATTGCGTGCGTCGTTCCGAAATCTCTATTGAGCTATACAATTTACTTTCCAAGTCTTCGTTTGAGCCCCACAAAATTTGCACAGCAACAGAAGCTGCACAATATAAGACGCTTAAATCCGTTAGATTTTCGTTAACAGCTGGTCAATATTCTTTTCTACTTTACTTAGCATTTCTTTCTCGATTCCTCTCAGTAGTGGTAGACACTTCTCACTATTTCGTGCATTATTCAGGCGTTGTGGTAAGTGCCTATTATTATTGTTATTATTATTATTATTTTTTTTTCTTCTTTCTTCAAATTTTCTTCCATTTCTCGCCGAGTGTTTTCCGCACACCTAGGGCAGAGAAACTCGTTGTATGCATTCCCAGTTTACACACGCAAATTCACAGGTAAAACATGTATTTAAGAAAAAAAAAAAAAATGAATGAATGTTGTTTTCACAGCGATAATGCTCTTCTCAGTACATGAGTCGTTCAGTTAGCACGATTTTTTGCACTTCCTGTAGGGATGGTAAGCCTGTATCATTTTCAAATAGGTTTCAGTACCTTTTGTTTATCATTCCTAGAGATCCTACAATCACTGGTATCATAGTCGCCTTGAGGTGCCACATTTTTTCAATTTCTATTAGCAAGTCTTTATATTTACTGATCTTGTCAAATTCTTTCGCCGCTATATTATGATCAGAGGGAATACTCATGTCAATTAATAAACACGTCTTCTTTGTCTGATCTTTTATAATAATATCCGGTTTATTAGCTTTTATAGTCTTGTCAGTATGTACGGGGAAGTCCCAGAGAATCAATACATTTTCTCCCTCAGTCACAGCTTCAGGATGGTGTTTATACCATTTGTCAGCGGTTTTGATTTTATAATGCTGACATATTGTCTTGCTTTATATTCTACAGGTGCTAAGACTCTACACCCTGAGATTAGGTGGTCTATAGTTTCAATCGCATCGTTACAAAATCGGCATTTTGGGTCAGCTCCATTTTTTATCACATTGGCTTGGTAGTTCCGGGTTAATAAATTATTATTATTATTATTATTATTATTATTACTATTATTGTCCTTCCAGGTGGGGCTCAGTTAGAATTTTCTTCAGGTCGAGTAGCCCATCCCGCTCAAAAGGTCCCTGAGTAAGTGTTGTTTGCGGAATTTGAACGAAACACCAGAGGTGAATTATCCAAACCTCAAAGAATTGCTCTCAACACATGGCTGTGATGCTCCCCCACTACTTCTGTTTGCTGGTGTGAGCGTCATCCTGAGCCAGTCGTTGAAGGTAAAAATGTCACTGTCCTCTGGGATTTTCCAGTCGACACCCACAGAACTATCCAGGCTAATCGACCAGACATGGTAATTAATAAATGATAATAATAATAATAACAACAACAACAACAACAACAACAATAATAATAATAATAATAATAATAATAATTATTATTATTATTATTATTATTATTATTATTATAACTGTCACAATTCCGAAAGAAGCGGTGTATTTCCTAAGATCTTGATTGTTTGAATTACCATAACTCCAGGGAAATTTAAAAACTAAAATTAAAAGTTTACATTTTAAAGATAAGAGGTTGAGATTTAAGTTGTTCAAATTACTGTCGAGAAATCCCTGGACAGACGGAATTAAGAGAAACCTTTAGTGAAGTTAAAAGAAAATATCAGATAAAGGCAACTTTTAGTAAAACGAGCGAAAAAAATCAAAGATGGCTGTGTTTATCACTTCTATCAGAGAATAGTATCGTTGTTAGAGGAGGTGATAGCAATCGTTGGAGTTCGATTAATCTCTGATCATCACACACAGCTGACGAGAACAACATGACCGTCAACTCTGCAAAACTTGGAAGCGCCGACATTGTGACAAAAGCAACGGCAACAAAAAACAAGAAAGAAAACTATGAACAACCGTTATACAATAATAAAATTGTAAAACCGCAACAAGAGCAGCACCAACTGCTAACAATAATCATAAGGCAACAACAAATAAGGCTCCATGCTCGCACACCTAATGCTGGTTGTTTTTTACATGGCTGATCAGTCAGCTCGAAATAGTAGTTAAATCGTCCTGCATTTCAC
>NC_142943.1:43129910-43144910 GCF_046866305.1 Octopus bimaculoides | reverse complement strand
TCCTCCTCCTCCTCCTCCTCCTCCTCCTCCTCCTCTCTTCTTCTTCTTCTTCTTCTTCTTCTTCTTCTTCTTCTTCTTCTTCTTCTCCTTGTCCACTATCAAGACTACTACAGTCATGCTCAAAATCATTATTATTTCTCCTTCACCGGCCTCCCACCTCTTTCTCTTTCTCTTAATCGTTCTCCTTCTTATCTTCGTTCTCGTTCTCTTTTTCTCCATCCTTCTCATAGTCTTCATCATCATCGTTATCATCATCATCATTGTTAGCGTTATTTTCACTTTTGCTTTTGATTAGTTCCCATAACCAGAAATGGAAAAAAATTCACGAAGCAAGTCGTTAAAAAGACTGTAACATTATGGAAAGAGTAAGGCGGAGGGCTCTTTCAGAATCGTTGGTACACAGAGAAAAATACTTTAAGACATTTTGTGCGTCTTTACATTCTGAGTCCAAATTCCATCGAGGTCGATTTGGCCTTTCATCCCTTCGGGTTCGATAAAATAGGTACCAGTAGAATACTGATATCGATGTAGTCGGTTTATACATTTCGCCAAAATTGCTGGCTTTTTGTCAGAATTTGAAATCAATATTAAGGGAAGGGTAGAAGTTTGAAATATATTAAGATTTAAAAAATTTTACATCTGCATGAGAGCAATCGTTGTTTGCAGAGGGTTTTACTTGCTTGTGCGTATTCAATCGTTTATGTGAGGAAAATGTACATGGCGTTCAAGTACACGTTTGGATTTAGTGAGTAAGAACATTACATTTCGGACGGCAGGGTGTAATTTTGATTGTTAATCCAAATGTGGATTAAGGAAGAGTATGATTGTGTCAGAGGGAACATGTGTTTTCTCTCTCTATACACACACACGAGCTCGCGCGTGCAGATACTCATATACACACAAACACACACACACTTACACATCATCTATATTTAGTATTTGATATGTGAGTATATCTATCTATCTATCTATCTATCCATCTATCTATCTATCTATCTATCTATTTATCTATCCTCCCACGCACACCACACACATATGACACACATACATGCATATATATACACACACATACTTCCACTCACATACACACACGCACACACATATGCACACACATACACACACACATGCACGCACAGACACCTACATACTCCCACGCGCACACACATATACGCGTACACACACATGTGCACAAACGCACACACACACACACAAGTATAGGAATTCACAGATACCTAACCCACACAACCCCACGAACACAGACACACATACCTATGTACACACACACATAGACACATAAACGTACACACGTACACACAACCACATACACATACATACTCAAGCACATGCGCATACACGCCACAAAATGCACACAACCCGACACACATTTCCACGTTCAGACACACATATGCACACGCACGCACATACACACATACACACGCACACACACATATACACACGTACATACACATACATACCCACACTAGTACATGTACGCACATATACCTCCAACACACACAATGCACATACAGACACGCACACAATTACACACACATGCGCAACACACATACGCACATACACGTACACACGCACGTAAACGAATTCACGCACGTACTCACAGGTACGCACATATACGCCTACGCAAACCCCCCACACAACCCCACACAACCCACGCACACATGCATACACACATTCACATACACACATACACATACACACAACTACAGGCACATACACATACACACGTACACACACGCACATGCATACACGCGCAATAAAACGCACCTATAGCCCCTACACAACCCCTCGTTCACACACACACGCACAAAGACACATACACACGCACACACACATGCACACACACAAAATACACACGCACATACACACACATGTACTCACGCACATACACTCACACGCACACACATACACGCACACACAGATGAACACATACCTCCCATACACACACTCATACATACACGCACACGATTATATACACATGTACACACACACACACGCACATACAAGCACACACACGCAAACACACAGACGAAAGTAGAGTTACTCCACAGACACAACCTCAGGCGCACACACGTACCCACACGTACACACACATACACACACACACGCACACTGGAAACAAAACACACACACTACATATACATATACGCGCACACACATACTTCAAACTACCAGTACCTTTCTACTGACCATTCTCCTACGCACATGTGTAGGTAGACACAACACGCAGCCACTCCTACTAAAATTCTTACTATAAATTCTTCCTTAGAAAACATCCCCAGCAGGTTATTGACACACAATCTGTGTCGGAAATATACTGTGAGCAAGGGAGCGTACTACTCCCTCCCAGCAGTACTAACAGACCAATGGTTTCAGACACAAATTGTGTCGATAACCAGTCGGAAAAAAGGTTTTCTTGCGGTTAAAAGGTAGTATTTTGGTCCTACGCAGGACAGCAAATAGATTTTACTATGAAGTATAGTTACTACTTAGATCTCATTCAGAGAGATTTAAAACTAACTGCTTTAGTCATTACGAGATTAGTGATTGTCTGTCACTTCCATATTTATATACTGTGAGTAGGGTCCAGTAAGCTCTTATCTCTAGTCGGCGGTTGTCCAGCACCGAGAACAAAAAATTACTGCTAGTGGCTCCCTTGCTCACAGTATATTTCAGACACAGATTGTGTGTCAATAACCAGCTGGAAAAGATGTTTTCCTGGGGTTAAACGGTAATAACATGGCCCTTCACAGCAGATAGATTTGACTATGTAGTATAGTCCCCAACTTAGATCTCATTCAGATATTTAAAACTAACTGTTTTACACATTACAATTATATATATATATATATATATATATATATATATATGTATAATAGAAATATGTTAAAAAAACAAAATAGATTAAAAAAAACAATATATATATAGATGCGTTAATACAGGTAAATATATATAGGCACTCACACACACACACACACACACACACACGCACGCACATATGTGTGTGTGTAGGTGTGCGTGTGTGTGGCAGTCTGTCTGTCTGTCTGTATGTATGTATGTATGTATTATGTATGTATGAAGAGGGTTTTGCTGCTTCAGAAGAAATAGGATAAAGCGATAACGAATAATTAAAGATAATGATGAAGGAGCCGACGAAAACGAAAATGAGGATAATTATAATAATATCAATTAAGAGAAGTGAAGAAAAAAAACGAAAAGGTAATAGATGAGAGGAAAGTTAAGTAGAATAATAACAAAACAGAACATAAAGAAATACGAAGACAAGCTACCCACACCTTTGCCATTTAGAGAGAAGGAAGAGGATGAGAAGAGGAAGAAGAAGAAGAAGAAGAAGGAGAAGAAGGAGAAGAAGAAGAAGAAGAAGAAGAAGAAGAAGAAGAAGAAGAAGAAGAAGAGGAAGAAAATAGAGGAGGAAAAGGAGGAGAAGGAGAGGAAATGGAAGAGGAGGAGAAAAAAAAGGAGGGGTGGGAAGGAAGTGGAAGAGTGGGAAGAGAAGAAAAAGAAGAGGAAGGAAGCGGAGGAGGAGGAGGAGGAGAGGAAAGGAAGTGGAAGAGGAGGAGAAGGAGGAGAAGGAAGAAGGAAGAAAGGAAGGAAAAGAGAGTTAAATGAAAAAGAAGAAAAGGAAGAAAAGACGCAGAATGTAGAAAATGAAGTTGGGGAAGAAGAACATGAAGAAAGAAGGAGGAGGAGGAGGAGGAAGGGAGAAGGAGAAGAACAACAGAAGAAAAAGAAAAGGAAAGTGAAAGTAGAAGGACGAGGATGAGGAGATAGAGGATGAAAAGTATGAGGGGGGGGATAAAAAGGAGGAGGATGAAGAGGAAGGGAGGAGTAGGATGAGAAGCATGAGGAGGAGGGGGAGGAGGAGGAGAGGCTGAAGAAAAAAAGAAGAAAGAGATGATAGAGAAGAAGATGAAGAAGAAAAGGAAGCAGATGAAGAAGAAGCAGAAGAAGAAGGAGAATGAGAAGAAGAAGAAGAAGAAGAAGAAGAAGAAGAAGAAGAAGAACAACAACAACAACAACAAAAACAAAAACAACAGTAATAACATCAGCAACTACAACAAAATGAAAAATAACTCGAAGGAATAAAAGAAGGAAGAACAATTGACATTTCCTTCAAGTTGAAGAATACAGAATCTTTGAATAGAATCCAGTTTAATGTTGATTGGAGGCAAGGAGATGAGAAAATGTTGAGAGAGAGAGAGAGAGAGAGAGAGAGAGAGAGAGAGAGAGATAGAGAGAGAGAGAGAGAGAGAGAGAGAGAAAGGAGAATGGAAGGAGGAGGAGTGATAGATCTGCTGATAGAATTAATTCCAGTATAATTACAAAATCAAGCATTAATTATGTTTATTTTTTAGCAGATCTTTAATCATTCTTTTCCAAGACAAATAAAATATTTCAGGCAGCTCCGCTATTTCGGTGACTCAAAGACATCGTTCAGTGGCTCAAGGTACCAAATTAACTGACTGAGCTTTATCTCTGAATTCGATAGAAAGAACTTTAGATAACTATCGGTGTGTGTTGTGTGTATGTATGGGCTTCCAGCTTTTACTTTCTGTATGTATGTGTGTGTGCGGTCGTGTGTGTATGTCTTTGTGCATGCGTATGTGTTTGTGTGTGTGAGTATGCGCGTGCGTGTGTGTGTATGTGTGAGAGTGTATGCGTGTACCTCTTGTGTGTATGCGATAATGTGCGGATGCATGTATGTATGTACGTGCTTATGCATGTGCGTGTGTGTGCTTGACTTCATAGCGCACATACTTGCATCAGCGTGTATGTGCGCACATGTGCATCCTTGTATCTTATGTGTGCCTACATGTGTGCATCTTTGTGTGACTGCTTATCTGTTTGTGTGTTTTGTCTGGCATATGTATGTAGATTTGTGTGCACTTGCATGTGTGTGAGTATATGCGTGTGGGTGTGAGTGCATGTCAATGTGTGTGTGTTTGTGCGTCTGAGCGTTAGCGTTGTGATGTGATGTGATGTGTGTGTGTGTGTGTGTGTACGTGTGCATATTTCTATGTGCGAGTTTGTGTGCGTATGTGTGTGGCTGACAATGCGTGTGTGATTGGGTGTAGGCGTTGTGAGGTGTATGTGTGTGTGCGTGTGTGTGTGTGTGCGTGCATATGCGTATATCTATGTGTGTGAGTTTGTGTCTGTGTGTCTTTGTGTCTGCATGAGGAAATTCGTTTATTGACCTTTGGTTGTTTGCAGTTTCAGGTCATTCATGATAAATTGATTTCTTTCGTTTGTATAGGAAGTCCTAAACAAACTTAAGGAATCTTCTTAGAATTAAGAAATCCTAACTCCCACAGCCTTTAAATATTTCATGTTTTATTTCTCTGCTCCTTAACCAGAGCCACTTTTCATTGGGTTGAAATAAACGACTAAATCTGATGGGACTTGAGTTCGAAATTGGCTCATGTTAGTAATCAAGAGGATTTGAAGCATGGCCGAACTTGTCCTATCTCTCAACTGCTTCTCGTTCGCGGGAGATATCTACCAGCCTCTCGGGAGTGGCCATGGGGACGAGAATGGGCCCCAACTACGCGAACCTCTTCGTTGGTTATGTTGAGGCCCAAATATTCTCCAGTTTCACTGGTCCCACTCCCGAACTATACGGTCGGTATATCGACGACTGTATCGGTGCCACCTCTCTCTCCCGTGAACATCTTGACTCGTTCCTCTCTTTCGTTCAATCTTTCCATCCTGCCCTCCACTTCTCCTGTACTGTCTCTGACACCTCTGTCCCCTTTCTCGACATTTCGGTCAGCATCCTCCACTCCGCCCTTAGCACCTCCATCCACTACAAACACACAGACTCACACTCCTATCTCAATTTCTCCTCCTCCCACCCTAGACACACAAAACTTTCCATCCCCTATTCCCAATTCCTCCGTCTACGCAGACTTTGTAGCGACAGCCATGACTTTGAGACTCAGTCTCAACTCATGGCTCACCACTTTAGCCTGCGTGGATATCCACCCACCACCATCCACACCGCCCTTGCCAGAGCACGTTCTGTGGACCGTGCATCTGCTCTCTCCCCCCGAACCCGCCCTGCCGTTTCCCGCCTCCCTTTTCCCCTCACCTACCATCCCACCACCCTACCCTCCAACGCTCCATTCTCCGAGCTTTTCGGCACCTCCAGTCCGACCCCTCCACCTCCCACATCTTCCCTAATCGACCCCTCCCCTCCTTCAAACGAGCCCACAACCTACGGGACCTCTTGGTCCACAGCTTCTTCCCCAACCCAACCTACCAACCTGGCTCGTTCCCCTGCTCCCGCCCACGCTGCCGCACTTGCCCTTACCTCTCCAACACCACCCTCCTCACCAGCACCCATCACCGACCCTATCGCATCACCGACTCCTTCACCTGCACGTCTACCAACATCATATATTGCCTCTCCTGCTCTCTCTGCCAATCCCTGTACATCGGACAAACGGGGCGCCGCCTGGCCGACCGATTCGCGGAACACCTCCGAGATATCAACGTCGGCAATGACACCCCGGTGTCACGCCACTTCCGTTCTGCCGGCCACTCCTTGCGGCAACACCTGTCTGTGTTTGGATTGTCCATGCACAGGGGCCATCCGGACTCCCGTTTGCGCCGTGAACAGGGATTAATCTTCTATCTTCGCTCCTTTGCGCCACATGGGCTCAACTCCCCTCCACTCTTCATCTAACCCCCTCCTCCTGTCTCTCTCCCCCACCCTCCCTCCTACCACCCATCTCTCCCCTCCCCCACCTCCTGCTCCGACTCCTACTTCTTTGTACGTCTCTTCACCTCTCTTCATACTTCTCTCCACTCCCACTTCTCTTCACCCCTACTCTTTCTCTCCTCTTTCTTACTCTCTCTCACTCTCTTCTCTCGTACTCCCCCCTCTCTCACTCTTACTCTCTACACTCTTACTCTCTTACTCTCTCACCCTTACTCTCTCACTCTCTTCCCCTCTCTCTCACTCTCTCTCACTCTCTTTCTCTTCCTTTCTTTCTCCCCCCCCATACCCCTCTTCCCTCTCTCTCACTCTCTTTCTCTTCCTCTCTTTCTCCCCCCGTACCCACCTTCCCCTCTTTCTCCCCCCATACCCACCTTCCCCCTCTCTCAATCCCCCTTCCCTCTCTTATACCCACCCTCTCTGCTCTCTTCCTCTCCCCTCCCATACCCATCTTCCCCCTCTCTTACATCCACCTTCCCCTTCTCCCTCCTCGTCAACACCCCCTCATAAGCTCATCCCACCACACCCCAACACACTCCTACTCTACCTTCCCACTCCACCCCATCCAATTCCTTACACCCACCACCCACCCCTACCCACATACCCCATCCTACCCACAGACCCCTACCTCTACCCCACACTCCACCCATGCCTTCCCCACCTCCCAACACCCTCACATCACACCACACCAATACCCTCGCATCACACCACGCACACCACACCAATACCCTCGCATCACACCACGCACACACTACAACTGACCAACTACTTTCTCCCTTTCTCCCTTCCCCCATTTTCACACTACATACGTCAAGATCACCAGCATTCTACCTCCCACACACAGCCCCTCGTTCCCGATCACCGTTGTTATCTCCCCCTTTCTTAGCTCTCCTGAAATAAGAATTTCTAACTTCCGGTCAGCCATTGTTATGATCGGCCATTATTATGATTGACCGTTGACTGAACACTATTCAATTTTTTTTCTCCGTGTTTTTTCTCCTTGTCTCCGTATTCTTTCTGTTGAAGAGCGTAGCTCGAAACGTCAAAGACTTTCCGTATTCCCGAGCGTCATACTAATATATACTTTTGTTATTTACACCACCTGTCCTCGTCTGTTGTTATTTTTTGTATATTCTCCCATATATATATATATATATGTGTGTGTGTGTGTGTGTGTCTGCGTGTGTGTGTGTGTGTACATATATAAATATACATACATGCACACATACACGCACAGAACACACACGATTATATATATATATATATATATATATATATATATATATATATATGTGTGTGTGTGTGTGTATGTATGTATGTATGTATACTATATCTTATCTTTATACACCCGTTTTTGACGGGAAAGGTTTTAATATTAGTTTAATGTGCATGTAATGGGCTATTTGAAAGATGTGATATCAGGTCGATATGATGTAGCACACTACTGAATGTATGGTGTAGATGTAAGGCTTCAAAGTTCTCGTTTCGGAGTAACCAGTAAACATGGAAGAATCAACACCAAGAAGGAAAAAATATTATTTACATATGTTTATTCGTTTACCCGACAAGTAGTTAGAGAGATAGTAGCAATTCCAGTGATAGTGACAAGGATGGCTCGCTGATTAGTAGTTGATAGTGTAGAAAAAGGGGTTGTCTGTCAGTTGAGAATGAAAGAGTAAGGAATGCACGGTGCTGACTAGAAAGGAAGAAAGGATAGAGGTAGCATGGTCTTTCTTGCGGCTCAGGAAAGTGCTGGTCTTGGTCATGGCGACGCAAAAGAGCGAGAGATGGGAAATTCTCTCTGTTATATAGACTATGGCCAGCAATGTAGGTGAAACCCTAAACAAAGGACTGACTTTTCCTTGACCAGCACAGGTCCTAGCGGGTCGAGTGTTTCCTCATCAATCATCTAATGTGGAAAGGATTTCCCACTCGTTTTGACAAGCAGCAAGCGGGTGGATTTGGTTTCAAATCTCAAGCAAAGTCGAGCTAGATCCCTACATATACTATAAGTATCTATTTTTATTATAAATAATTCCGTTATACATTTATCATATACTATTTTACCAGAATATTTTATACACTACATTTATGAAAGTCTTAATATTTCTCTTATATCTTGAAATATCGCCTTATAAAAACTTTATCATATATTGAATTATATTTTGCTTTAACATTATAAATATGCTAAGTTACAATGTACCCCTTCCCTTATTCTCTAAACTTATCTTCCACCCCTAATTTCTAGTACTTATTCCTTTGGTTTTTCATTACCTTCCCCTTTAAGAAGACAATCAAAATAAGTATTGTTGGCTCTTGCTAGCCTTCTTTCTTCCAACTATGCCCCTTCCCCATCAGGCATTCCATTATTTACCTCTCCAAGCCTTACCCTCTGGCGTAGACAAAAGCGGATATAAGGTTCTAGTACTTAGATAGTCTAGTAGGCTGTCATGATACTAATTGATTTATCAACTTTATCTAGAATACAGTTACAACTCCCAAAAGCTTTAATTTTGGATGATTGAAGACTAAATTCCTCCTATTGTCTTCGAAGTGTATGTAACTAAGTAAGTCACTACTCTCAATTATCCCCCCCCCCTGCTATAACCTCTACTAACATTAAATTCTAGATGGTTCGACTATTTTCTAATCTGATTCTGCCAAAGAAATAGCAGCAGGATCAATGTAAATATTTTCAGCTTCATTGGTGTTGCGAATATGTTAAAGCAGCTGGTTTATCCTTTGCGTTTGAAGTCTATGTAGTCATCCGACGAAGACGGTTTCTTTGCAATGATGTAATGTTTTCATGGATCTAGTCAGTTTGGTTGCCAGCATCAATTCTGTCCGAACTGATTTCATATTCAGTGTAATGATACACTTTTATAGGTTAATTAATGACGTCAAAGCCTTTGAAGGTGGGTGGATTTAAAATCCTCATGAATTAACATACACCATTTACAATTTTGATTTCAATTCCCACCGGCGTTTTCCTTATCTGAAATCATACATAGTTCAGAAAAATAAGTACGGTTAATATACTGGCGTCAGCTCTAGTACTTCCCGATAAAAGTGCTGCTATGAACCGGTGTAAAACAAAAGAAAACATCATAGTGTTCGTTGTACTCTGCGTTTGAGTCCCTCCTTTCTCGCAATCCCCTGAACTTTTTTTGCCGACTCCTACTTGCTGGATGCGAACCTTGAAACAGCCGTTCACAAATAAGATTAGATATTGACTTTACAATCTGTGATTTTCATAGTTAAAGAGCAGGATTAATTAAAATCCAGTTGTATATCAAATCATCATTAACTGCAGCGGTGTCTGTTTAATTTCACAGATTGCAAATAAACTTAATTTTTCTAATTTATTTCAATTTAACTTTAGAAGTTTGAGATTTAGTTCTGAAATGAGAAAATTCATTTCACAAACGAAAAATACAAATCAACGGCTAATAAAAGATTATTTTTTTAATTTGAATCATGCAATTTAGTGTATGTGTGTGTGTGTGTTTGTGTGTGTGTGTGTGTGTATGTGTGTGTGTGTGTGCGTGTGTGTGTGTGTGTGTGTGTGTGTGTGTATCTGTCTGTCTGTCTGTGTATATTTTACTGTGTGCATGAGCGTTGTGATATGTGTGTGTTGTGATGTGCTAGCAGGTCCATTTCTTCAGTGTACCTAGAATCTTAGACAGTTCGGTTTCGAATCATCAAGGGACCAACCAAGTTATAAATTGTTAAAAGGTGGACTTATCCCTTTGAGAACTAATTGGCCTGAGTATGGACAGTGTGGAGTATCAGTAACATGACTCATACAACTACCCCTTATAGACTTCACTGTCTGTTGCTTTATAGTTTCCATCAGTGACCCTATTATCTTACCCGTATTTCCTTTCGTTCATTTCTGTAGAGACACATTGGAACTTCGATCAATTCAGTCAATGTTGTGCGTGTGGAATTGATGCGAAAAGTCGTCTTCTTGGCGACTGGTGTCAGAGACTGAGGTATTTATCTATTCAATTCGTTAGCTTTAATTGAGTACTAATTTGATTTGCTTTTCTTAATAGTTTTTCTGTATTCCCTTATCCCTTATACGAGCTCCCCATTCCGATTACCCTCCACGTATGACCAGAAACAACAATGGTCATGTTCACAAAGCATGATCAGTTACATCAATAAATTTATTGGAATTTATCAGTCACCAAGCATTCTTTCAACAACAAGAGAATGTTAATTCAACAATAACAACATTGAAACTATTATAGAATAAAAAAGAAATCTAGCAGAAACAGTGTGAATAACGATAAAGTATTTCTCAGTCTTTTCAACAATTTTCCAGCTGGAGTGTCCCTATTTTCCCGCTGGAGTGTCCCTATTTTCCCGCTGGAGTGTCCCTATTTTCCCGCTGGAGTGTCCCTATTTTCCCGCTGGAGTGTCCCTATTTTCCCGCTGGAGTGTCCCTATTTTCCAGCTGGAGTGTCCCTATTTTCCCGCTGGAGTGTCCCTATTTTCCCGCTGGAGTGTCCCTATTTTCCCGCTGGAATCATGAAATTTACACCAAATGGAAAATTTCCTTCGGGTGAAGAAATGCAGAATTAGATATTTCATCTAATTACATGTTAGTACTGAGTTCGGTGGTTGGGAAGGAAATATATCTTTGATTGGCATGCTGAACTAGCAGCCAGACTGTTTTTAAATCACTCACACTTTTCTGTCGTTGAGTAAGGGTCGCATTACATACGGTGGCTCCTGATTTACGAAGCAGCGAGATGGTCATAGCTGGAGTCTTTTTGATCATAGGTCCGTCGAAGAAGGACTGATATGGATCTCAACAACAACATTGAGAGCTCTGAATATGGTAGTCAGTGACAGAAGTGGTTCGAGTGACAGACTTTAGTGTGTTCAATTATCTCCCTTATCTTCTGATTTCAATCTGTCTTTTTCTCAATGCAGAGTCTATAAACCAAATAGCTATCATATACTCGATTCTATCCTATCTCTTAACTAAATTTCGTGAATTTACACCAAAACGAGGCATCATGATTTCGTTTCTATCATCTCTTTTATTAATTTTGTCACTTATTTAGATGACTCTTCGTTTTGAGGAACGTAAATCTGAATGACTCTTTTTTTGAGAGATTACTTTTCGAGTGACTCCATTTTGCGTGACTCTTTTGGGGCTGTTTTTCTTTTTTGAGACACTCTATTCTGAGCAACACTTTTTACAGTGATTTTAATGATTCATAACTCGGTGAGTAAAAAGAGAAATGAATG
Organism: Octopus bimaculoides; assembly: GCF_046866305.1. Classification (NCBI taxonomy): domain Eukaryota; kingdom Metazoa; phylum Mollusca; class Cephalopoda; order Octopoda; family Octopodidae; genus Octopus; species Octopus bimaculoides. Next base: position 43,132,891 of record NC_142943.1, on the reverse strand, counting down.
AATAGTTCGGTTTAGAGTCGTGCCTGTAGAGTAAGTTGCTATGAGTAGCCTCATAATCAGAATGGAAAACCGAACACTGTAAGCAAACGAAGAATCACCAACGAAAGAACGACAACGCACGTATTTGAGATTGTTGTGTGATAGGGTGATGAAACATTCCGGCATGTCCTTCCGTTGGGGAAGACAAGATGTATTGCCCCCGATTTACACTTGGCTATATTTACTATCAAACACAGGTGATCAATACTGTTTACAATGTGGCGGCGGATTGTCAAGCAGGGATGATATGTCGGAACATCGCGGAAAAGACTCGAACCAGAACTCTGCAGATTGAAAGACAATATCCTACGTTTTCAGCCAATTGAACAATTCCAATTTCAATGCAACAATTCCAACCACAATGGTATCTTCCATGGTATTCTTTCCTAACTTAATGAACTGTATATTTCGATATATCTGTATTTGGAGTTACGGTTGAGTTAGTGAGAACTTCACAAATTATAGAAACGAAATCCTGATGCCACGTTTTGGTGTAAATCCACGAAATTTAGTCAAGAGATAGAATAGAATCGAATATATGATAGCTATTTGGTTTATAGACTTTGGATGGTAAAATAGGTATCTTGCAATCAGAACGTAAATGGAGATGATTAAACACATTAAAGTCTATCACTCCAACCACTCCTGTCACACTACCACGATATGAAATAATATGGCAGAGTTGGTGAAGCAGATACGAAGTACCAAGAGTTTACTCCTTGGACTGAAATCCGACACATTATTATTCAATTGGAACGGTGCGTAAATCAACGGATACGAAATAAAAATGTTTATCTAAGGGATGTGGGCTGATGCACACACACACACACACACGCGCACACACACACAGACACACACACACACACACACACAATTCAGTTAATATTGATGGCATAATATGATAACGTAAAAAAAAAAATACATACAATTAGTGCTCAGATTGCCATGCTGCCTAAAACTCCTACAACTAAAATCGCAAGGATGCTATAGATACCTAAAGAAGATTGGTTGTAGGCAGTCTTTCAATTGAACTGGTATATATACAATAAAATAAAACTATAAGCAAGCAAACAACAACTAAAAGATTAGATTATAACATTTGTATATGTAAGCATTGATACAATATGAGGACATAATTGAACGTTACTGGAATTTAGACAGCAAGCGGACGATGTCTCCGAGTACACACAATCGAACCACAAACTCTGCGGGTTGAAAGTTAACATCTTACCAACTTCGGCTAACCTTAGACAGTTTTAGTACAGGTGAAATGACGAGAACCTGCAATCTTTCAAACTAAAGACCGAAATCCTCTCTAGTTAGATTTGAGATCATCAAATAATACAGGCAACATTAAAAGACATCTCCAGGGTAAATACGTTAATTTAGTTCCTGGTGAAGCTTTAATAGGTAAATTACAATCTATTTTACCATTAAGTGTTGATATTAATTTAATAAAATTGTTGATGGCTGCAAATTTTAAGTAGACACATAGACAGGAATGCGGACTTCATTTTGGTGGCTTTTTTTTTTTTGTTATAATTTATACAATTCTGTACTCTTTGTCTTTAGCCTTTGTCTTCGTCTGTCCATGTGTCTCTCTTAATGTTAGGTTGTCTGTTCTCTCCCACCTTCATGTCTTTCTTCTTCTTCTTCTTCTTCTTCTTCTTCTTCTTCTTCTTGTAAAATAAGATGAGCCAAGGGAGCTAACTCAAGCTGGCCAAAGCTACGAATTGAGATAAATGAATTAGGAGTTGCTGACACACTTTAAACATAAAAATAAAATAAAATTTAAAAGCAAATAAAAACAATAAATTTAGTTTGAGACAGAAAACAAAAACCTAGGGGTAATATATACAGATTGTCAATGAAAAGGACAGATAATTCTTAGCGAGTATTCTGGGGGATGGGGAATACATTCAGTGGCGGGATGTAGTAATTAGAGTAATTAGAGAAATTGATCGATCCGAGGCTATACGTTGGATAAGTATATACCAGGCATCACAACCATATGTGCGCGACATGATGATCTCATATCAAGATAAAAAGCGCATATCCTTGCAGGTTGAGCTCAATTAGAATTTTCTTCAGGTCGAGTGGCTCATCCCGTCCAAAATGTCCCTGAATAAGGCTTGTTTAATGATGTTGAACGAAACACCCATGTTTCCAAGGGTGAATCATTCAAACCCCAAAGAAGTCCTTTCAACACATGGCTATGATGCTCCCCCATTACTCTTGCTCATGATCAGAGGTGCACATATTGTCAGCCACTAAGGGACAAGCTCAACTGGTTAATTTATCTATCTATCTAGGCCGTCCCCCAGAACGCCCCAAGACTGTTTCCACACGTTTTCCCCATTCATCTCGATCTTCCATAATGGTCCTCTGCTCCTGTACCCCTTCCATACCAGACTCCTCCAGCAAGTTGTCGATATAGGTCGTCTTCCTCCTCCCTCTCCTGCTTCTTCCTTCCGTTGGTTGCCAGAGCTCTACCTGGTTAGTAATTCAATCGGTTTGTCTGATGCAGTGTCCATCTAGCCTCATCTTTCTATGCTCTATCTTTAATGTTACTTTTGGTAGTTCCTGGTATAAGTCAGCGTTTGTTGTATGAATCTTCCAGAAGACATTGATTGCTATTCTAAGCATCCTCGTATAGCAACCGTCCAACCGCTTCTTCGATGCTTTAGTGAGCGTCCATGATTCAGCCCCGTATAGAAGATCAGACTCCACTGTTGCCAGAAACAACCTCACTTTCAATTTCCTGGCTAACTTTGAACTCCATACTTTTCTCAGTCTATGGCATGCGCCCCAGGCAAGAGCTTTCCTTGCTACGATGTCTTTTTCAGTACTTTGTGTCCACGCACCAAGGTATTTGGAATATGTAGTAATGAGCAGAATATTTGCTGTAGGACACTTTTTACACTAAGAAAAAATGTACATGA
>NC_142943.1:43119910-43124910 GCF_046866305.1 Octopus bimaculoides | reverse complement strand
AACCCTTTCAATCGCATCCACCACACAACCTCTTTTGTCAGACAGAGAAAAATCGCCTTCCCTTCCTGACCAAAGGAAAGAAGGGGGGCGATCTTCACAATGGACTCGGACGATAGCGGGATCCGTCCTACACGTGGCAATAACCGTTCCCCAAAGCTCCACAAGTTAACAATGTGCGGGCACTGCATGAGAGTAAGTGCCTGTATAGAGACATAATCAAATCTTTTTATCGTATTTGAATCCTGTGTCCTAAAACCATAAACAAAAATAAGGTTATTTATGTTTTCTGAATTTTGTTTACAAAAGTTGTGTCTTTTGACGTTTTGGAAGATTTCTGAGACTGATAGAAAGAAGGGGAAGAATTATTTTCCAACCGATCACATGATTTGAATGGATGCAAAATAGCGAACAATACTAAAAAGCATAAAAAGGCCAACAGCTGAAATTAAATATATTGTGTTCAGTGAAGAACAGCAAAGGTCCTATGATGTCCGTTTACTAAATTCTATCTGTTTACTAAATTCCATCCATATAGTCGTCTCTCGTAGAAGATATTTGCTCAGGTTACCGCACGGTGGAATCGAAACTACAGTTAAAACTCATATTTCAGAAGCAAACTTCTTAACGACACAATTATCAAAAAGGACATTTTCCTTCTACTTATGTTTATGCTTACGAAACTTTACAATTCTAATACAGAGTTCCATATAAAGGAAGTCTATTAAGCGGATAATAAATTTGTAGACGATTATTGGAGATGAAGAAGTAAATGAGATCAATTTTAGATATTGTAGATAATCTGAATAAGTAATGAATTCACGTTTGAAATATATGGTTCATGTTTTCAATATCGTAAATGTATCAGAGACAGCTCAGTTTAAAGCTTTAAGTTTGTCAAAGAAGATAATGATATTAAGGTGGTTGGGACAATGTTGTATCTCTGAAATTGATTGTATCATGAGAGAAGTGGGATAAAATTGGTTTCCACGAAGGGCACTGAAGTCAATAAGTCAATACTGGTATGTGGACACTATAAGAGCTAAAAATAATAGCCAGTAATTTTGAGTGGAAGGATTAGTCGGTACCATCGACCCTAGAACTTACTGCAACTTTATATTATCGAAAAGATAAAAGGTAAAGCTAATCTCAGGGAAACTTGCTCTCAGAAAGTAAAGATTTACAAGAAATACAGTCAGGTATTTTGTCTGAAACTTAAGAATTCTGCCGCATCAGCATCCTGATAGTTAGAAACACGAGATACGTCCAAAAAGTAACCGACTTAATCATTTCCCAACAAATTAAGACTGGGTGGGCAAAATCCTGTGGGTAGGAGGTGATGCCACCCAAAGGATTTTCCCACGCGGCATTAGTTTTGGCGGGAAAAATAAAGTCAAATACATTTTGAATGTACCTCATATTAGTAATGAAATGTCCGTTAATATACTCTCAAGTAAGCTAGAGACGGTCCGATTCGATAGTGTGGCCATGAGGACAACTGAACACATATCTACACATGTAAGGTCATTCCTGAAGGTGTGGGTTCTTTTCCCTGGATGATCAGCAATTAACCATATAACAGCAATCCATTGAATTGATGATAATTTTATTCCCTCCTTCTCACAAGACTCAGAGATTCCCAAATAGGGGCACAGATACTGACTTACCTCCTCATGTTGTGATAAAGACTCAAACATAAATATATTGTTCTCCCTCTCCCTCCCTCTCTCTCTCTCTCTCTGTATATATATATATATATATATATATATATATATATATATATATATATATACATACACACATATATATATATATATATATATATATATATTTATATACATACACATATACATATTAATTCATAATAGAATATAAGGATCAAAATTACGTTAATGATTTTTATCAGGTAATCAGTATATGTGTGTGTGTGTGTGTGTGCGCGGGCGTGTGTGTACAGGGTGCGATGGGTAAATTGTCATTTTATACTTCTAATTTTTCGCATGCGCATTGTCTATTTTTGATCTTGTCATCTAAGTATAGTAGGGTCAGTTGGGTGCCGTCTGAGAGATAAACAGTACCATGACGCAATTCTCTCTGCCAGAAGCTCCAATACGAACATTTCAGAGTGTTTGGATGTCAATCTGAAGATAGTGCAGAGAATTCAGAAAGAGTTGGATGAGTTTAATGGTGATTACGAAGGTACGGCAGCTCAGAAAACTCACTCTGATCATGTTGGTAAGAAAAGAAACTCCTGAATTTGTAGGTAAGATCCAGGCCATGATTGACAACGATCACTCCAAGTCAATCAGGTTCATCGCCAGGGACATGGGAGTGTTTGAGTTCCTTGAAGACATTCAGTATTCTTCATACAAGTTGAAAAAGGGCCAAGTTTTCATCCGAAGCCATTAAACACAACAGAAAATACTGCGCCACGAAGCTTTTGAACAAACTCGAGCATCCCCTACAACTGAACATGCTTTGGTTTTTCTCAGACGAGAAAAATTTCTACTAGGATCAGATGGTGAACACACGGAACAGCCGTTGGCTTGCTGTGTCCCCAAAAGCATATACCAAGAATGATAAAAATCAGACATCCAGTCATTATTATTGTGTTTGGAGTGATTACTAGTGATAGAGACGTTATGCCTCCATCCATCTTTTGACTCGGCCTCAGATTCAACACGGAGGCCTACATCAGGTAACTGAAGGAGGTAGTGCTGCCTTGGGTGAAGAGGGTGGCTGCTGGAAGAACCTATGTTTGGCAACAAGCCTCTGCACTGTGCCACATAAGCAGGAGAACCCAGTGATGGCTGCCACCACATTATCCCTAACTTCTGGCCATCTAACTCCTCAGACTGCAACTCCCTTGATTATTATGTGTGGGTTGAAGTTGAGCGAGAGAACAACAAAACTCCTTGTAACACCAAAGATGAACTGAAGGCAAGGGTTATGATAGCATTCACCAACTTAAATAAGGAGACCACCCAGAAGAGTTGCAGGAGATTCCGAAGTCGTCTGAAGGCTGTGGTTGAATCCAATGTAATTTTATTGAATAAACTTACTGTTTAGTATTTTAAGATATCTTTATGTAAATTTGGTAAATATATCTTTTAAAATGAGATGTCACTGTTATTTTGATTTTTGCATAATTTAGACGACAATTTATTCACCGCCCTTTCTCTCTCTCTCTCTCTCTCTCCCTCTCTCTCTCTCTCTATATATATATATATATATATATATCATTTTCCAGAGGAATTTAATATACGAATTTAAAAGTTAAAAACCTTGAAATATATATATATATATATATATATATATATATATATATATATATATATATATACCGGAGTAAGCCGATGAAATGTGCAACAAGGTGGAAAAAAGAGTACTAAAATACCAGAGGTAGAGTAATATGCTTTATTTAAAAGCAGCAGAAATATAACAAAAAATCCGTTACTCTGAGTTTCACGTTCCCGTTCATCGGACAAAACTGTCCGATGAACGGGAACGTGAAACTCAGAGTAACGGTTTGTTTGTTATATTTCTGCTGCTTTTAAATAAAGTATATATATATATATATATATATATATATATATATATATCATATATGATAAGCGTGAAGTTGTGTGTCGGTGTGAAGCTTTTTAAAAGTTTATAGAAATGCACATTTTCCACTTTTTCGTAAAATTTTTTACATCAATGGAATTTTCTCGATGTGAACTTTCCAGTGCAGTAATTAGATTTTTAAAAATTCCGTTTACTTTGTGTGATTTAAGGGAGATTTGGCTGTTGTTCCTAGCAACTTTTATATTTCTTCCCTCTTACCTGGGATGCCGTTCTTACACACACGCTCAACATAAAAAATATAGAGAGTAAGAGTAAAAGAGGGAGAGGGAGAGAGAGAGAAAGTGATACGTACATAGTTATAGATTAAACTTTCATCTCAGTATTCTTAACCTATCTTTCATAACATAGATACGTAAAGACACACACAGCCACACATACTTGATCTGTGACAACGACATACACATTGCTCTCGTTCTCTATTCATTTCTCCCCCTCTTCCTCTCTCGCTCTCTCAAACGCATACACGTGCAAGTAAACACAATCATTCACAAAAATATAACTCATGTTCATCAATGTGGCATAACTACAGAGTTGTACCCACCAGCTTTGGAAGGTCATGACTTTCAGAAAAATGAATATTTTTTAATGAAATTTTCTATGCATATATTATTTATTATGTAGATTCCGGATATACTAAAATTTTCGGTGAGAGTGTTTTGGCAGGGGGTGGGGGGACAATTTTCGGAAATTACACTTAAAATCCTCTTAACTTCCAAACGCATACACGTGCAAGTACACAATCTTTCTGTAAAATATAACTCATGTTCGTCAATGTTTTGTAAATATAAGTAAATATAAGTAAATATAAGTAGCCCAGATATAAGTAAATATAAGTAGCCCAAATAGCAGGAACCGACTCACTAATACCACTAACACCAACCACACATCATGCACCACCACAAACTACACCAACAATAAGAAAACTGCGGGTAACTCCTATTGAATCAACACCAATATGAACAACGCCAAGGCCCTCATACAAACCACCAACAACAACAAAAATAACTGCAACATTAATACCGACAAAGTGATATTAAATGAGATTAACGATATAAACATAACTAATAATACGAAGTACGCAAACAATCCCCCAAATAACATCAGCCACAGAAATAATAGTATAAACCTATAGAGGGGTATCAATAAAACGAAAGGCACTCAATGAACTAATATGAAGCCTATTAATAGCAAAAAACTAGGCCCTCGAACCCACATGAACCCTACGATAATAACACCAATAGGCCAGACAAGAGTAACACGATAGTGAAACCTAACTATGGATATAACTAAGATACATACAACTACAACTTCACACGAATCACAAACAAGGAGGGAAACTTCTATACTAGGAAAAACAACACAAAAAATAAACAGAA
>NC_142943.1:43112410-43114910 GCF_046866305.1 Octopus bimaculoides | reverse complement strand
TCCGTTCTGACTTGAAAATACCACCGAGGTCAACCTTGCCTTTCAGCTATTCAGGGCTGATAAATGAAGTACCAGTTTAGCACTGAGGCCAATGTAATAGATTTACCTCCACCCTAAATTTCACCTCAGCCGTATTTGAACATAGAACGTGTAGACCTGGAAAGAAATGCGGCTGAGCATTTTCTCTGACACTACTCAAGACTCTGATTGGAGGCGCAATGGCCCAGTGGTTAGGGCAGCGGACTCGCGGTCATAGGATCACGGTTTCGATTCCCAGACCGGGCGTTGTGAGTGTTTATTGAGCGAAAACACCTAAAGCTCTACGAGGCTCCGGCAGGAGATGGTGGCAAACCCTGCTGTACTCTTTCACCACAACTTTCTCTCACTCTTACTTCCTGTTTCTCTTGTGCCTGTAATTCAAAGGGCTAGCCTTATCACACTGTGTCACGCTCAATATCCCCGAGAACTACGTTAAGGGTACACGTGTCTGTGGAGTGCTCAGCCACTTGCACGTTAATTTCACGAGCAGGCTGTTCCGTTGATCGGATCAACTGGAAACCACGACGTCGTAAGCGACGGAGTGCCAACAACAACTCAAGACTCTGTAACCTCATCGCCTTCACGCTAATAATAATTCTTTACATATTTGGTACACGGCCAGTGATTTGGGGGAGAGGAGAAGTCGATTATACTGACCTCAATTCTCAACTAGTACATATTTTATTGACACCGGAAGGGTAAAGGTAAATGTGTACCTTGGCGGTATTTGAACTCACCACGTCAAAGGCCAGAAGAAATGGCACTGAGTATTTTCTCTGACGCGCTAACGATTCTTCCAGCATGCCTAGGAAATTGAGCGAAACATAGGAGAGAAAAAGCAAACACATGTTTGCACACGTGAAGAATATTCACACACACACACACACACACACACACACACACACACACACACACACATATATATATATATATATATATATATATATATATTGAGAGAGATAGGGTGAGAGAGAGAGGATGAGAAAGAGAGAGATAGAGATAGGTATATATATATATATATATATGCATGTATCACTACAATGAATACAACTTACTATTCTTCTCATCGGCCTAGATCTATTGTATGATGTGCTGCGAGGTGGCAAAATGATTAGATACACTTGAGTCAATATAGGGTAATTTTACATTCAATAGCTGGGTGCTGATTTTAAGTCCAACGCCCATAAATATATTTGATAAACGTTGTGCAAAAAAAGCTACTCAGCAACAATCACGAATTGGACACGCAAACGACAAGCTAAAACGTATGGTCTTTCGGACATATGTGTGTGTCTGTGTGTGCTTTTTGTTTGTGTGTGTATATACATATATAAAATATACAAACAAGTGACAAATATGTCATCAAATATAATAGTAAAGAAACCCAATGCCGTAATATGAACCAGATAATGAGATTACGCCCTATTACAAAAAGCTTAGGTAGAAATAATAATAATACCTTAGTAATATGGATACCTTTAGATATATTGAATGGTATGTAATTCCCTTCGAAAAAAAATAATTTTCAATAAAGCGAAATTGTTTTATTTCTTATTTACTAAACATTTTCCCAAAGACAGTAAATCCTATAGAATTTTTCATAAAAACTGGTTCGATTAGCTTCCTGTAATAGCAAAAACCTAGCACAAGCTGTAGATGCACACAACGATAGTAAATTTTAAAGTTACCATAAGAATAGAAGCAATAAAAGTAAGCAGAATTATAAGTATAGATCAATAAATAGCAGCAATGTCAACATGGGCGGACAAACCGTGGGTGAGACAGCTGGGTATCAGGAGAGGAAATATGGTTTGCCAATGGAGTTGAAGAGAACCGAGCGAGCTCCACAGTTGGCCTAGAAGTAGTGAATATGAATCCTAGAGGGAGAGAAGATAGACAAGAGAATATAAAAATCATATCTAGAGTAGGTAAAGTGGAAGATAGTGATGGAAGCACTAGAACTATCAGTTACAATTGTACAAGGTATAGTGTCTATCCGCTAGGCTCTGATTGTAAACATAAAATTATCGTATACAGATGTAAGATTACCTCAGAAAAGAGAGAATATTTCTATATAGGAGCTAGCTTATGTTATATTAAGCTTATGTTATATTAGCTTATGTTAAATTAAGCAGAGAATTGCCAATCATTTAAGTTTGTTTAGAAATAGGGACAAAATGAATACTTCCAGGCATTTTTGTCCAGCTCCTGTATATATAGGCGCAGGAGTAGCTGTGTGGTAAGTAGCTTGCTTACCAACCACATGGTTCCGGGTTCAGTCCCACTGCATGGCACCTTGGGCAAGTGTCTTCTACTATAGCTTTGGGCCGACCAAAGCCTTGTGAGTGGATTTGGTAGACGGAAACTGAAAGAAGCCCGTCGTATATATGTATATATATATATATATATATATATATATATATATATATATATATATATATATATATATATATATATATAT
>NC_142943.1:43057410-43107410 GCF_046866305.1 Octopus bimaculoides | reverse complement strand
TACTGAACAAACTGTCGTAAATAAGAGAAATTATTCTCCTATGACGAAAACTACAGCGACAAGCATATTTTGCCATCCAAAAGGCTAAAATATACGTTAGCGGTTAGGAATGTAAGAAGTAAGTGCTCACTACAGAGAGTGTGTGGACATATATCTTAACGGTAGGTCGAAACTAACTGGATACATGCGTGGCTGTATGTTAAGAAGTTTACTTCATATTAGGATCGATCTGTTCGACTAAAGCCGTAAAGGCAGTGCCCCTGAAAAATAGAATAAAAAATATATATGTATGCGATGTGTCTATCTATCTATCTATCTATCTATCTATCTATCTGACTGTCTGTCTGTCTGTCTGTCTGTCTGTATGTCTGTCTGTCTATCTATCTATTTATCTATCTGTCTATCTATCTATCTACACAAACACACACACACATACATACATACATACATACATACATACATACATACATACATACATACATACATACATACATACATACTTAAGAATCAGCCTCAGTCTGCGCAAGTACACCACCTTAAATTTTTCTGTCATTTCTTTCTCCATGAATTTATCCATTTCTAATATCCCCCGTCTCTTCTATTTGCTTCATAACCTCCCCGGACAGTATCGCTAGCTCACCCATACATTTAATTTTACCTCTCTTCAAGACTAATATATTTCATTTTTTCAGTCCGAACTCCATTCTGATATCAGCACTGAAGGTATACGCCGTATCAACGAGGGAACTAACTTGGGTTTCATCCTTACCATAAGGTTTGATGTCATCCACGAGTAATAAGTGGTTGAATTTATATTGGCGGCTCTTCAATACATACCCAGCCTTTGCTTTCCTCAGAATCAGTGTTAGTGGTATCCTTCACAGTACAAAGATCTGTGGGGACAGGCAGTCCCCTTGGATGATGCCCCTCCTGATTTCTATTTTCCCTAAACTTCTTCCATGTTGTCAGTTCCGTCCTGCACTACGCCATACTTTTTCCAAGCAATCGCTCAACATTCAATGCAATACAAAATAGGTTCATACACTCCATAATCCAAGAATGTGGGATCAAAACGTATTCCTCACAATAATCGATCCATGACATGGCTATGTTAGTTTTCATTCCCTTGCAGTCTCTAAGTACAGTTTTATCTACCAGGAGTTGATCCCTGGTACCTATGCACTTACCCTTGCACCGCTTCGGCTCATGCAGCAGGACTCCATTTTTCCAGATGTCCGTTCATTGACTCTGCAATTCTTGTAGTCAATAATTTCTACATAAGCGCCAAGCAGGATATCGGCCTGTAATAGTCTACCGCATTGCCTTTTTTGATGTTTTTCAAGTAGAGCACTGTCCTACCCATTGTCAACCACTCTGGTGTTACTTGGTCGGTATCTAACAAGATGTTAATTCGAGCAGCTATTCGTGCATGACATTCACCAAATCTTTCGATCCAGTAGCTTGGAACTCCATCTGGTCCCGGGGCCTTCCATTTGCCCATTTTTTGCTGATTTCCTTAATTTCCTTAACTGAAATGAATTTTGGCTATTTACCATTAACACTTTTGTGTTAGTACCAGGATCCAGGTCTTATCTAATAGTGTAGACAATTTGATAGAGCATCGCTTCTATAAGTGTAAACAAATAAATGTAGTCAAACGAGACAAAGGAACAAACAAACAACTAATATCCACCTCTATTTTTACCTTAGAGAGAGTACATATTTCTTTAATGCCGGAGTATATATATATATGTGTGTGTGTGTGTGTGTGTGTGTGTGTGTGTGTGTGTGTGTGTATGTATGTATTTATATAGGTAAATTTTAGAAGTAATACTTGATAATTGCAAGCACCTGTATATGCCAGATAGTGCCCAGGGTGAAAGAATAAATTAAAAACGTAAAATTTAAAAACAACACAAATGATTCCGCGGTACACGTGTTTCAAGCTTTATACACAAACAGTCGTTGCATCATTATATGGGTATATAATTGATAGACAGGATGGTATAAAGCTATCTTCAGTCGCAAATATATTATTTCCCAAGCATTATATCACAAAGAAGTCACCAAGAAAAAAGTAAAAGAGAGAGAAACATGAGAGAGCGTGTTTACACGTGCCATGCGAGTGACGGATTTGGCACAGTTAAAACATATCGTTTCACTCGCAAAATAGATATAAATTTTAATGAGTATCACTTACTCAACACTGTCAGTTATTTTAGACTCTATTTGTTGTCTTTATTCTCGATATTTATGGATACATTTCGGAGCAGTACTTTATCAGTCTCACATTATTATTATTATTATTATTATTATTATTATTATTATTATTATTATTATTATTATTATTATTATTGATGTTGTTATTGTTATTGCTCTCTGCCAGATTGGAAATGCGGTCGGTGGAAATTACACCTTGGCGCTCTATAGACGTTCAGTATTGCTAACTTGTGGGTTTACCTCGAACACCTACTATTGCGAATGAGACAGATCCGTCTATCAGTTGGATCCATTGTTAGGATCGTCCTGCCACGTTTTGGCCGAGAAAGACAAGCAGTTTTATCTGTCTGAGTACCTTCTACTTTGGCTAAGCCCTCATCAACATTTTAAAGTTTCACTTGAAAAGTAAGTCAAAGGTAACAAGGCAAGTGCTACCTTGAAACCAATTTGTTGAAAGGTGGGTGAATGTGGCAAAGGTGGTGCAACTGACCATGCAAGTGTAGACTGGGCGAGAAGGATGAAAAAGGTGCACCTGCCTTAGTAGTTAGAATGACCCTGGTTTTATGGGGTTTCCACTAGCAGCTCTCAGAAGTCCCTCTCCCCACATTTGTAAAACTTTATTGTTTGAATATTTTGTCTCATTTTCGTTGTTATTCATTTGTTTAAACACCTTCATATAATCCGTCATTATCTTATGCCGTGTTGTATTGCTCTGCACCATCCTTTGTTTATAAACCCTCAGTGGTAAATAAAGAAATTCTTCTTCTTCTTCTTCTTCTTCTTCTTCTTCTTCTTCTTCTTCTTCTTCTTCTTCTTCTTCTTCTTCTTCTTCTTCTTCTTCTTCTTCTTCTTCTTCTTCTTCTTCTTCTTCTTCTTCTTCTTCTTCTTCTTCTTCTTCTTCTTCTTCTTCTTCTTCTTCATTGTACGTGTAGTAGTTGCGGTGATGGTGATAGCGAAGGTGTGGTGTGTTCTAGTTGTCCTTACTCTGTTGTAGTATCAATTGTAGAAATAACAGCAGTAGCGGTGACTGCATCAGCAGCAACAGCAACAGCAACAGCTGCAGCAGCAGTTGCTGTTGTTGAGGTTGCTAGCGGCAGTAGTTATCCAATAAAGCATTAAACAAACTATAAATTATCATCTTTGCATTCCACATTGTTTTCAAAATGGCATCTGAACAAATGAATATATCGTTGGCTTTTTATTTTTATTTTAAAAACTGGTCTCTATAAATGGGTAAATGTTTATTAATTCAACAATCATTAAACACAGTCACATATTGTTATCAACCATACATACACACACACACAGACACACAGGCACACACACACTCACACACACATACACACACACATACACACATGTATACATATGTATATATATATATATATATATATATATATATATATATATATATATATATATATATATATATATATATATATATATATATATATATATATGTATATATATATATATGTATATATATATATATATATATATATACATACATACGTACTATAACATCATCATTACCTATTTTGTTCAAGTATTCACACGCCTCGTCCTTCACATGCTATCATTCCATTCAATTCTACATAATACTTTCACCTCCTCAGGTCTCTAACTTTTCAACAATTTTACAATTTTCCCAACTTCTTTCCTTCCTGAAGCTGCTGTCTTCATAGTTCTTTGTTTTGTCTCATTTCCCTATCTCCCACTTTCTCTATACATACATACATACATACATACATACATACATACATACATACATACATACATACATACATATATACATACATACGTGCATACATACGTACATACATACAATATGGTAGAAGCCATAGCCACTCATAATGAAAATGAGTACTGGTGGAATATACCAGTGAAGACCTCAATAAAATGTAAGCACAACAGACCTGATATAATGATTTGGGAAAAAGAAGAGAAACTGTGCACAGTTGTAGAAATTAGCTGCCCAGCAGATGTTATATAAAGCTGAAGATCAGTGAAAAAGAGAAATCTACAGTTACTCTATCCAGATTACAAATTCAGGATTATACCTGTAATTATTGGGGACCTGGGATATGTAACACACTGCCTAAATAATCTTGAGAAATTACGCTTCTCAAAACCGAAAGGAGAAAGCTAATTCGAAGACTACAGATCCAATCCATCACTGGAACTGTAAAAATCTGTAAAACTTACCAGACGTTTTTCATTTAAATATATATGAGCATGTCAAGGAATGTAACTCTATGCATGAGAATACATACATAAAACATACAAATCTGTATACATACATACATACATACATAGATACATACATGCATGCATACATGCATGCATACATAGATACATATATACATACAAACAAGAATACCCTGTTGTTGATGTTGAAATTCCAATGAAGGAACCTTGGATCTAGGTTAGAAACCGATTCTTTCTCTATTGGCAAGGAATCTTGAAATAAACTCAATAATACAGATGTGGTTATACATACAGGTGTGGTTATGTGGTAAGAAGTTTGCTTCCCAACAACATGACTCCAGGTTCAGCCCCACTGTATGCCATATTGGACTAGTTCCTCGTCTAACAGCCTCAGCCTGACCAAAGCCTCATGGGTGGATATGGTAGACTGACACTGAAAGAAGCTCATCGTGTGTACGGATACATGAATATATCTATGTGTATTTGTGCCTTTGTGTCTGTACATGTCCCCACACCACTTAACAACCGTAACCTAGCTGTTCAGCAAAAGAAACAGATAAAATACGTACCAGGCTTTAATAAATTAAGTATTGGGCCAATTCGTTCGACAAACCCCTTCAAAGGTGGTGCCTCAGTATGGCCACAATCTAATAACTGAAAGAACTAAAAGATTATCTCCCATTCTCTCTCACTCTTTTTCTATCTATCTATCTATCTATCTATCTATCTATCTATCTATCTATCTATCTATCTATCTATCTATCTATCTATCATGGACGGACGGTAGACACATCGGCTCCCATGTAAGTTGCATTTTTCACCTCTTAAAAGACCTATTTTGTTTTAAAATTTTGTATAAGTTGTGTATAACACAAAATACTTCGTGAACATATATTTTTCAAATCGGAAATAGCTCTATTTAGAGCCTTATTTCCAAAAATTCAAACATATCTTCCTCGTTCCTAGCCATATTCTTTAAAACGAATATGGCTAAGGTTTTCAACGAGGCCGACTTCCCGCTCCTAATGCCAGAGGCGAAAACACTTAATGCCGTTCCGCATGAACGCAGACAAGTGATGAAGAAGAGCAATGATTCTGAGTCAACTGCTGCTGCCTCAACCACCACCACTACCACCATCACGTGTACAAACTCTGCTGCTACAGCAGTCTTGCCTGCCACCGTCACCAGTGACAACAACAACAACAACGACAAAGACAACAACAACAACAGCAACAACAACGACAACGACACAAATGTCCTTGCTAACACGACCACTGTCCTCACCACTGCTACTACCAGTGACAATAACAACAGCAACAACAACAGGACACCGACCTTCAACACCAACACCACCACTACTTCGACAAACTCTGCCGCCACTACCACCACCTTTGAACCTGGCAGTACCAACACCACTGTCAATACCACCATCAACAACTACAAGACGAACAAGATAAACAACACCACAAACGCCACAAACAACATATCTGCCAGCATCACAAAAACAAATTTTGCCGATGCAACGAAAGAAAAAAGAACAATATTAACATTCACCCAAAAACAAATCAATGACACAAAATCCCTTCTCACGAAAGAAGGTGACACTGTACAAATACACATACCAAAAGCAATTATTGAAAATACAAACAAGAAGCACATATCATACAGACTTATCAACAAGAAAACGAAGCGACCGGAGAGTTTCTCCACCCAAAAAATTGAGATTTGTCTCAAACCGATATGGCCCTTTCAAAGTCATGTTACTTGGGGACGAAAATTTGCCACGATCCTAGTACGCTTTAAGAGCGAACAGTTAGCGAAGGAATTTTCAACACTCTCTCTCCACACAGATGACTTGGTGATGATACCGAGTTATCTTGGACAGAGAGTGACGAAGGTGACAGTAAAGAATGTCCCTTCACAAGTGGAAACACAATGGATAGTAGGTTCTATATGCCTCGAAATGGAGGAGGCAAATATATTAGAAATTGCTACTGCAGAGGAGAAAAACTGGGAAGGGGGAAAAAAAGTCGAAGTCCTCCTCCATATCACTGAAGAGGAGTGCCAAAAGATCCCCACACACATCCAACTGGCAAAGGACCACAAGTTATATGTAGTGGTGGAAGGAAGGCGGCCACGTTGTTATGTATGCGGCAGCGAGGCACACCTCAAGGACAGTTGCCCAACCGCCGCCAACCAAAAAAAGCAACAAGGGCAACCACCAAAACCCGGAAAAAAACCCTACTACCAACACCACCATCAACAATCAAAACAAGAGAAACAAGCAACACTGGCAACTGAGAAGACAACAGCATCTGCAAAAACAACAAGTGAGGAAGCAGGGGAAAAGAAAGAAAATTCCAAGACTGTTTCCCCCTCCCCCACATCACACACACCTCACACAAATAACAAGCCATCAGCACCAACAAAAACAGCAACACAACCACTCACACAAGTACACACAGACGCTCACAATTTGCCCCTACCCCCTTCATAGCCATAAGCGAGACCAGACTCCATGATACGCGGGCCCTATCGTCCATGTTTGGCAGACAGTTTAACATTTATTTTTCTCCCTGTCTGCCGAGAATGGGCAGTAGTGGCACGGCGGTACTCTTTCGCAAGAGTCTGGATCTCGAAGTAAAGACAGTATTCATAGACCCGGAGGGTAGATTGGTTGTTCTGGATGTCGATGGCAGCGATGGGTGTGCTTTTCGACTCATATCAGTATACGCACCACCTTTAACAGGTAGGCCGGATTTCTTTCGACGTCTAGAAGTATTCCTAGGAACGTCTCGTCCTTTACTTTTAGTGGGGGATTGGAATGCTACCTTGGACACGCATCTAGACTATGTTGGCAGAGATAGGAATAGACGGGGATGCAAATGCCTCAAAGACCTGCTCAGACGCTTTCAACTGTCTGACAGGTACCGACTCGATTACCCGAATGCGCCAATGTGGACATGGACAAACCGCATCGGGTCGTCGAGATCGTATCTAGATAGAATACTGTGTAGGAGAGTAGATAGAGATAGCATAGGGTGTCCACAATTTCACATAGTCAGCTACACGGATCACAAACTTGTGACGTGTACGCTAGACTTAGATAAGACACATAGGCAGGGCTCCGGTTACTGGAAACTAAACGCGTCTTTCCCGTCGAGACCAGTTTTCAGAGACCGGATTAGCACGTTAGTAAAGAGGGCTTTGACAGGAGCCATCATCAATAACAAATGGTGGTTTGCCCTCAAGAGAGCAATAAAAGCAGAAGCGGTTAGGTATAGCAAAGCATTAGCCATAGACAGAAACAGAGTAGAGGGTCAACTAGTTAAGAAGCTAGAAGAGGCAATTAGAAGTGGCATCGCATCCGACGTTTTGGCGGCGAGGTTGGCCCTTGACCAACACTTCAACGCCAAACACGAAGGGTGCGTTGTCAGGGCTAGGATGCGTGCTCTAAGAAACGAAGGTGTTGGAGCCGCACGAGAGGCCCGGGTGGCGGAGGCGCAACAGGGCAACAAAGCCACCATTCGGTCTCTGGTGGACGAACAGGGGAGCGAACTGCTCGAGCCAAGCAAAATGTGTGAGGCCTTTCAGCGGCACTTTGCTCGACTGTTTGGGACGAATGGCGAGCGAGAACGCAGGGTGGACTTCAGTGCCTACCTGCACAGCCTGCCACGACTCTCGGCAAGAGAGGCGGAGTGCTGCGAAGGTGCCATCACGGCGGCGGAAGTGAGGGACGCGATGGCGGGATGCTCGAGGGACAAATCTCCGGGTTTGGATGGTCTGCCCTACGAGCTTTACAACTGTAAGCCAGACTTGTTTGGAGACGTCTTGGTGGCGGTGTACTGCAACTGGCAGCAAAACGGGAGCATTCCCGGTTTTGTGAGTCGAGGAGCCGTAACGCTGCTGAAGAAAGATCCAAACAAGGGGGACGTCATAGATAACTTTAGGCCCATCACTCTGCTCAATGCAGACTTGAAAATTTTGGCCAAGGTGTTAGCCAAGCGGTTGGCGCTTGTCATCGAAAAACTGATCGGCAAGGCGCAAACGTGCGCGGTGCCGGGCAGGAGCATCCATGACAACCTCCATCTGATGCGCTACGTCATAGAGAGGGTAGTTAAGGAACCTGGCATGGGTGGGGCCCTGATCAATTTAGATCAATCGAAAGCTTTCGATAGTGTAGACCATCAATACTTGGAGGCTGTCCTCATAGCAGCCGGCTTCGGTCCCATTTTCCGCGGCTGGATGGCTGCCTTGTACAGAGGCATCCGTTCGGTAGTTCGCGTCAATGGGCATCTATCAAGACCCTTCGACATTGCACGTTCGGTCCGTCAGGGATGCCCCCTCTCGTCGCTTCTGTACGTGTTGACTCTCGAGCCACTACTGCGGAAGCTGGCGACGCTGAGGGGCATCCCGCGAGAGTTGGGATGCGGGACGAGCGTGTCGGCATACGCGGACGACGTCACCGTCATAGTGTCTAGCCAAAAGCACATCGAGCTTGTCGGCGAGACACTGAGAGACTACGAAGCGGTAACGGGAGCGAAAATCAACCGGGATAAGTCAGTGGGCTTGCGGCTCGGCACCTGGAGAAGCAACCCCATGCCGTCAAGTAGCGCCTCCGTCGTGGGACGTTGGACTGACGGTCCGGTTGAGATGCTCGGGGTCTGGTTTGGTCCAGACCTCCAAACGGAGAAGAACTGGGACGAGATAACGAGAAGGGTGGCCACTCTAGCCCGGCAATGGGCCGAGAGGAAGCTTTCCCTGAAAGGTCGGGCGGAGGTGGCGAACACGTACATCGCGTCCGTCATCTACTACCGCCTGACCGTCGTTCCTTGTCCCGACCCTACCATCACCAAACTGGAGCGCATCCTCTTCCGCTTCTTGTGGAAAGGAAGCGTTCCGATGGTTAGGCGATCCGTTTGCTGCCAACACCCGTTAAAAGGAGGACTGGGCATGCCGTGGTTGATGATGCGCAGACACGCGCTGAGACTGCGACATCTCCGGCTCTACGTAGACAGCGGTGAACAGGTGTGGTCACCGTTTGTGCGGCGCGCTTTCCCGCAGCTCGTCTCCATGACCGAACTGCAGTCATGGATCAAGAAGAGGCCGAGGAAGGGCGAATGGCACCGCGAGTGTCGCGCTGCTCTTCGGCAACTCCAACAACCCGGGTCAACCTTGAGCGACTGCATCACAACTAACGCATTCTATAGTGGATTAGTGGAGGGAAGGTACGACGACGATCTCGGGGCGAACCTGGGCGTCGACGAGGAATACCTGACCCGCCTGTTTAAGACGACCTTCGGGCCGGGACCTATGGACAACTTCCAGAGATCCCTGGCCTGGCAGTGCTATCGAGAAGCACTACCCGTTCGGGATAAGCTCTACAGGCATGGCTCGAGAAACACGGGGCCGACCTGTCCGAGATGCCGGCAGAGCGACGAAACCGTTCTGCACGCACTCGTACAGTGTCCCACCATTTCCGAGCTGTGGGCTTACGTCGAACAACTGCTATCGCGTGTGGGACGAGTCGGTCTATCAGCCGAGTCTATCGTGAATATTGTCGCGCCTCCTTCCTTTAAACGGGAAGGAAGAGCTATTTTCATCGTACTTGTGGCTATGGCGAAAAAATGTGTATGGTGGACGCGTCTGAAAGGTCTAGAGACAAAGACTTTCCTCTCTGGGCAATCTCTCATCAACTTCTTCAAGTATCACCTGAAGAGGAAGTTGAGAGTAGAAAGGGAAGTCTTGTCTAGTGAATGCTTCAAAAAAAGATGGGTGAATGTAGCAAGGATGGCACGTGTGAACGACGGAGCCATCTTGAGCATAACCCTATGAACAAGAAAAAAAAATAAAACAAAAAGGCAAAAGAGAGTCACTTACTGTTATAGTTTCTTCAATGAGAATATTGACCAAGGTTACCGTGGTCTTTTCCGTGGGCTTTTCCTTCCACGGCTAAACCTAAACTGTCCTCCCCTCTTTTTACACGAGAACATTACTGTGTGATACACGATCCCTATTGATCGGCCTTTCCTTTTCTTTTTTTTCGATCCCTTTTGATCGAACTGCCCCTTTTTCCCTTCCTACGATCCCTTTTGATCGACACCACCAATTTCTTTTTTTTTTTTTTTTTTTTTTTTTTTTCCTTCCTTCCCCCTCCCAAAAAGAAAAGCTCTACATTGTATTTGTCCCATCTTCGTTGAGCCCTGTGTGGCTAATAAAAGAAATGTATCTATCTATCTATCTATCTATCTATCTATCTATCTATATATCTGTCTGTCTGTCTGTCTATCTATCTATCTATAAGGAAGCGTTCCGATGGTTAGGCTATCCGTTTGCTGCCAACACCCGTTAAAAGGAGGACTGGGCATGCCGTGGTTGATGATGCGCAGACACGCACTGAGACTGCGACATCTCCGGCTCTACACAGACAACGGTGAACAGGTGTGGTCGCCGTTTGTGAGGTGCGCTTTCCCGCAGCTCGTCTCCATGACCGAACTGCAGTCGTGGATCAAGAAGAGGCTGAGGAAGGGCGAATGGCACCACGAGTGTCGCGTTGCTCTCCGGCAACTCCAACATCCCGGGTCAACCTTGAGCGACTGCATCACAACTAACGCATTCTATAGTGGATTAGTGGACGGAAGGTACGACGACGATCTCGGGGCGAACTTGGGCGTCGACGAGAAATATCTGACCCGCCTGTTTAAGACGACCTTCGGGCCGGGACCCATGGACAACTTCCAGAGATCCCTGGCCTGGCAGTGCTATCGAGAAGCACTACCTGTTCGGGATAAGCTCTACAGGCTTGGCTCGAGAAACACGGGGCCGATCTGTCCGAGATGCGGGCAGAGCGACGAAACCGTTCTGCACGCACTCGTACAGTGTCCCACCATTTCCCAGCTGTGGGCTTACGTCGAACAACTGCTATCGCGTTTGGGATGAGTCGGTCTATCAGCCGAGTCTATCGTGAATATTGTCGCGCCTCCTTCCTTTAAACGGGAAGGAAGAGCTATTTTGATTGTACTTTTGGCTATGGCGAAATAATGTGTATGGTGGACGCGTCTGAAAAGTCTAGAGACAAAGACTTTCCTTCCTGGGCAATCTCTGATCAACTTCTTCAAGTATCACCTGAAGAGGAAGGTGAGAGTAGAAAGGGAAGTCTTGTCTAGTGAATGCTTAAAAAAAAGATGGGTGAATGTAGCAAGAATGGCACGTGTGAATGACGGAGCCACTTTGAGCATAACCCTATAAAGGAGTAAAAAATCCAGAAAAAAAAAACAGAAAGGTAAAAGAGAGTCACTTACTGTTATAGTCTTTTCAATAACAATGACAATATTGACCAAGGTTACCGTGGTCTTTTCCGTAAGCTTTTCTTTCCACGGCTAAACCTAAACTGTCCTCCCCTTTTTACACGAGAACATTAATGTGATACACGATCCCTATTGATCGCTTTTTTTTCCCGATCCCTTTTGATCAAACTCCCCCCTTTTTTCTTTCCTACGATCCCTTTTGATCACCCCCCCTTTTTTTCTCTCCTTCCCCCTCCCAAAAGAAAAGCTCTACATTGTATTTGTCCCATCTATGTTGAGCCCTGTGTGGCTAATAAAAGAAATGTATCTATCTATCTGTCTATCCGTTTGAGTGCGCGTGAGTGACGGTGTGTATGTAGCCGAATCGTTCCTTTCTAGATTTCATAACACATGTACCTACCATATCCAGAGGAAGTATTTCTGTGATAATCCACCACCACCACCACCACCACCACCACCACCACCACCACCACCACCGCCACCACCACCACCACCACTACATATACCATAAACCCAACAACAACAGCAACGACAAGCAGCTCCACCTCGCATTTACTGTCACAAACTTATCGGCCATATTTGTCGTGTAAATAGTGTCCAAGCCGGACATCGGCCGCACATGTCTCAGTGGGCTGGCAGTGGGTGTTTACTAAATTAATGGCTTCAACCATTCTTTAGCTTCTGCCACAGACACTCCACCGCCATCAACGCCTATATTGCCGCCCAAACATCTGCCTCATTCTGATACTCCTGCCGCACTAACACAAGAAACATTACCACCACCACCACCACCACCACTAATACCACTATAACCACCACTACAATAACCAGCCTAAACCCCCAACGTCGCTATTACTACCACCATCACTTGCAATACCACCGCTACAATCTTCTTCATCAGTACACTAACGCACCACCATTAAACTTCACCGCCACAAGCACTACCACCAGTACCACCACACAGCCACATCACCACTACATCACACTATCAACACCATCACTGACACTACCATCACAACCACACCACCACCACCACCACCATTAACGTCATCACCAATACTACAAACACCACAACCAGTACCACCACCCCACTACAATCACCCCAATCACCATTATTACCACCTCTCACTACCACCTTCCCACTACAATCACCAGATCACCAGTAACCACTGCAACAACCTCCCTACTACAAGCAAAACAAACTCAACCACCACCACCACCAGCATCATCGTCATCCCCACCACCATCATTACTCCACCCCTCCAGCCCAGCTAAAATTCAATTGTGATTGATGAAACACTTTGCACAGTTAGTTAAACAGTAGTAGATTGGTGATAATTGATGTAATGGCAAGATGTAATTTTCAGGTGGAGGGGGCGTGATGATGTAAGGCAGAACGGCTGGAAAGAGTTTAAACAGTAACCATAAATGATAGAGTAGTATGTAAATGAGCGTGCGCGTACCACAGTGTGTCAACGTATTTGTGTTATGCGTGTGTGGTGTGGTGTGGTGTGGTGTGTGTGTGTGTGTGTGTGTGTGTGTGTGTGTGTGTGTGTGTGTGTGTGAGTAAAAAAGAGGAGAGAAAGAAAGAGAGACGGAGAGACGGAGAGAGACTATAATTGTGTGCAAATGAAGAAATAACAAGGAAAATACGTTGTTGACCAACTTTTAGAATGGATATATGTGTGTGTGTTTTTGTATTCTTTTTTTCTTTCATTTGTTCCAGTCATTAGACAACGGCCATGCTGGAGTACCGCCTTTAGTCGAACAAATCGACCACAGGACTTATTTTTGTAAGCCTATTACTTATTCTATCGGTCTTTTTTGCCGAATTGTTAAGTTACAGGGATGCAAATATACCAAAATCGGTTGTCAAGCGATGTGGAGGGGTCAAACACAGACACACAAACACAAATACACCCCACCACAAACATATATAAGACAGGCCTCCTTCAGCTTCCGTCCACCAAATCCATTCACAAGGCCTTGGTCGGCCCGAGGCTATAGTAGAAGATACCTGCCCAAAGTGCCCCGAAGTGGGATGAGAACCCGCAACCAAGTGGTTGGTAAGCAAGCTACCTACCACAGAGCCACTCCTACTTCTTTCTTTCTCTCTTTCTCTCTCTCTACCTCTCTCTCTATCTCTCTCTACCTCTCTCTCTCTCTCTCTCTCTCTCTCTATATATATATATATATATATATATATATAAAAGCAAAATTGAGTTACATGAACTCAGTAGCATGCAATTGCACGACATAGACGAAATGGTATAAGTATGTAAAATATAATACAATATAATATCGTTATACTTGGAGATGGTCACAGTTTGCCAATTATATAATAAAGACCAAACTTATATATATATATATAATATATATATATATATATATATATATATATATATATATATATATATATATATATATATATATATATATAAATGTTCTTTGCCACAGCTTGCTTTGTTATTATTTTTTTTTCGTCAAAGCTCTTTCTTCACACAACCTGTAACCTCTTCAACGACACTTTATCCTACGTGTCTGCTCTTCATTTATTAAAATCATCTCGGCCTCCAGATGAAGTATCACAATTACCAAATGGCAATTAAGACTATCTCCAATTGAATCTTGAGATTATCTCCCATTCTCAAGTAAAGTTGGTCTTAATTGCCGTTTGGTAATTGAGATACATCCACTGGAATCGCAGATAAGTTTAATAAATCAAAAATTTATGTTATATTGAGTGTCAATATAACATTTTCTTTTGGTTGCGGGGCAGCCCGAATTAATAACGAGAGGCACTTGGATTGATCTTCAACAGAAAAGTGGAGAAAGTCATGTGACAGAATGCCGATGGAAGAACATAGTAGCCAGTATAAGTTGGATTATATATTATAAACAGAGCTCGAATAGAGATTTATAAAGAGAGAGTGAATAAAGAATTATGGAGAGAACTTGAATAAAATATTATGGTGAGAGTTTGAATAATTGCTTTTTCGAAACAGGTGCATGGAACATTTTCTAAGTGAACAGAAGGTTCCTCCACCTCCTGTATTTCATGTCAACAACTCGGTGATCTGCATCAATGAATAGCATGGAATCATTTGCATTAAAACTGAAAGGTATCAAATTGCAGTAACTGGATGTTTTGAAGCAGTTTTGTGGTCTAAAGCTAGAAATGAAGTAGAAGATGCTACTACTAAGTTCTAAAGTCGTCTTTCTTAAAGATATTCTTGTCATCGATTTGGTTCCGCATTCTTGTTTCCATTAATGTGTGCAGCATGTGATGAAGACAACAGATGTCCCTGTTATTACTCTGAAGTAGACGTCGAAATATCCTTTGAAAATCTACAAAAACAACGGTTTTGATTCAAATTTTGTTTTAGTCATTGCACCACGGTCATGCTATAGCACTACCTTCAAAAGTTTTAATCGAACAATTCGTCCCCAGTAGTAATCTTTTAAAAGTCCGCTATCTATTTCATGGATGTCTTTTGCTGAGCCGCTAAATTACTAGAACGTAAGCACACCAATACCGGTTTGTCAAGCGGTATTGAAGGACAAACACAGACGCAGACACACGTACGCACGTACGCACAAACACACACACTCACACAGAGTTTGATAGGTGACTACGCACGAAATTCGTGACTCGCTGAATCACTGTTACTTCTGCTAAATCTACTACATATGTGGGAAATTCTGTCTGGGTGTGTTTGTGGGGTTGTTAGCTAACACCTCCTACATCGTTTTATCGATTTTGATGAAACTTGACACGGGAGTAGAACTCATGTCTGGAAACCTTATGGCATACTCAGATTGTTGAGAAATCGATAATAGGGCCCCTGGAAAGGATCCTTATATATGTCTTATATATTTTATTTTAAAAGCCAAGGGAAATAACCCATTCGCCTCTGGAAGGGAACCTTATAAACAGCAAAGTGAAATAATCTATTCATTTTCCTAAATCAAATTGAGTATACTTATTCCTTAGTATTTGAACTGCTTGAGTTATTTTCGTAATTTATCCAGTGCAACCCATAAGCAAGTAAATAGTATTTTCCTAAACAATAGATCCACTTATTTCGGTTAGTGACTTATTCACGAATGTACCAACACTAGCACCGCTGAGGGTAATATTCTCTGGGAATGCACAAAATCTCTTTTCAGAGTTATTTACTTTAAATTGTTATTATCTCATATCTGATTAGCCTGTTATTACGCAATATGCTTCACGATTTTAGAAGACATAATTTATTAGTATTTCCTCCTATGTTCTATATATTCTGGAAACGCATTACAGCCTTTTCGGGGCTACTTCATTTGAATTCTTACTATCGGGAAACTAAATTTATGTTATTACGTAACTGGCTTCATAATTTGGGTATTCATAACTTATTGGGAATCCCTAGAACAAGATCCTGCGTAAGACAGTTTGGTATTCTCTGTAAATACACGAAAAACCGTTTTAAGTGCTACATATTTTGTATTGTTGTAACTGGATTAGCGAAACAATTACGAGAACGGAACCAAAGGATAAGCCTCGCTTTCCCGGGAATTACCGGGTACGTCAGCTAGTACTTAAAAAAATATGCATATACTCATCAATGTGTGGTA
The DNA here is from genome assembly GCF_046866305.1 of Octopus bimaculoides. Taxonomy (NCBI): domain Eukaryota; kingdom Metazoa; phylum Mollusca; class Cephalopoda; order Octopoda; family Octopodidae; genus Octopus; species Octopus bimaculoides. The sequence goes on along the minus strand of NC_142943.1, from coordinate 43,091,057 downwards.
AGAAGTTTGCTCTCGTACCACATGGTTCCGGGTTCAGTCCTACTGTGTGGCATCTTGGGCAAGTGTTTTCTCCTTTAGCTTCCGGCCGACCAAAGCCTTGTCAGTGGATATGGGAACAGAAACTGAAAGAAGCTCGTCGTATATATATATATATATATATATATATATATATATATATATACTATGGATTAACTAATTCACATTTTTGTTCGTTCTAGTGTTATAACGGCGTGCCTCATGAATTCTCTTTTTCGTGGTTTGGGTTTTAACTGCCTTTTAGCATGTAAGGAGTCTTGTCAATTGTCTCCTCATGCACTCTTATATTTTTATACACACACATATATATGTATGTATGTTTATATATCTATGTATGTACTTGTCTTTGTGTCTGTGTTTGTCCTCTCATCACCGCTTGTGTTTACGTACCCGTAACTTAAGATCCCGATAGAATAAGCATTAGGCTTAAAAACATAATCTCTGGGGTTGATTTGTTCGACTAAAACCCTTCAAGGTGGTGCTCTAGTATCGTCGCAGTTAAATAACTGAAACAACTAAAAGTAATACATACATACATACATACATACATACTGCATATATATATAAGCACGACAGCATTTTACACCATGTCCGTATGGATGACTCATTCATAAGACATTGGTCGGCTTGGAGTTATAATAGTGGACACTTAGCCAAGGTGTCGTGCAATGGGACTGATCCCGAAAGTACGTGGTTGCAAAGCCTGCGTAAATTGAAAATAAATTAGAAACGAATGAGGTATATCGAAACAATGTGTTACACAAGACCCAGTTAAATGATGAATGGAAAAATATTCTTTCTCTGTTTTTCCTCACACATATACTGTCTCTGTCTGTCTGTCTGTCTGTCTGTCTGTTTGTCTGTCTGTCTGTCTGTCTGTCTCTCTCTCTCTCTCTCTCTCTCTCTCTCTCTCTCTCGCTCTCTCCCCACGCATTAGTAAGCTGATCTGTCTGTTACTTTTATTTTTACCCTTACTCTTATGAATTACTTCAAGCTGCTCATCATTTGCACTTGATTACACAACAATTCTATGTTGCTACGTTCAGAAATCGCACAAGCTGCTTGCCAGAGTTGTTCACAATGTATAGAACATTGAGTGCACCGAAGTTGTTTTATTGTTAAACATTGAAAGGAAAATTATATTTCTCGAATTCTTAGTTCAGAAAATATAAATCTATATAATCTTATATTGACATACATACCTACATGCACGCATGCATACATACATATATCGCGGCACTCCGTCGGTTACGACGACGAAGGTTCCAGTTGATCCGATCAACGGAACAACCTGCTCGTGAAATTAACGTGTATGTGGCTGAGCACTCCACAGACACGTGTACCCATAACGTAGTCCGCGGGGAGATTTAGAGTGACACAGGGTATGAAAAGGCTTGCTCTTTGAAATACAAGTACAACAGAAACAAGAAGAACATATATATATATATTACTCTCTCTCTTTTACTCTTTTGCTTGTTTCAGTTATTTGACTGTGGCCATGCTGGAGCACCGCATTTAGTCGAGCAAATCGACCCCAGGACTTATTCTTTGTAAGCCTAGTACTTATTCTATCGGACTCTTTTGCCGAACCGCTAAGTTACGGGGACGTAAACACACCAGCATTGGTTGTATTGCGGTGTTCTGTGAACATTGATAGAAGGGAAAAATTAGGTATTTAGGAATAAGATTCCTCGCACACATTTCTATGCGTCCACTGACCTGTATCTGTCTGTATTGTGGGTGGCGGATTCGTTATGTTGCGAGTGGTTCTTCTACGGAGTAAAATTCCTCTTTGGCCAATATAATTATTACCACACCCTATATATATATATATATATATATATATATATATATATATATATATATATATATATATATATATATATATATATATATATATATATACATATATATATATATATACATATATATTATTATACATACATGCCTTTATTATTAAATATTTTATATCGCTAACTACTAGAGACAAGAATCATCGGGCCTTGTAGCATCAGCAGCTTCAGAGGCAGCAGCAGAAGCAGCAGCAGAAGCAGCAGCAGAAGCAGCGGCAGCAGCAACAGTAGTAGTAGTAGTAGTAGTAGTAGTTGTAGCAGTCATGTTACTCTATTGAATATCAAAAGCTTGACCTGCCCTTGACATTAACCTGTTTAATTAACTTTCAAACAACAGCTTTTTCTCTCAATCTTTCCTCTTAATTATTTTCATCATCATTAATCATAATACTAGACATAATTATCATCATCATGAAACGATGCCATCCATTGTCCAGTGAACTGAACGTAGGCGGACATAAGCGGCGCGAGTGTGCATATATATATATATATATATATATATATATATATATATATATATATATATATATATATATATATATATATATATATATATATATATATGTCTGTGTGTGTGTATGTGTGTATCTAGGTGTATATATTCTCACACACAGTGTAATAATGGATATAAGTGTTGTAAAGGATTATATACATGTGTGTGTGTGTGTGTGTCCGTGTGTCCGTGTGACCGTGTGTGTGTGTAGACAGAAAATGCTATATATAAGTATAATGAATTGGGAGTGTATCTAATGTGTTTAAATTAATTAATTAAGCAGAGTTTATTATCTTTTATTATCTTTCAAATTTGAAATATATCCAGTCTCCACTTCAGAACAACAACAATAATAAAACATTAATATTAATGAATGAAAAGGCGGCAAGCTAGCAGAATGGTTAGCACGCTTGGAATAATGCTTACCATCATTTTGTATGTCTTCACGTTCTGAGTTCAAACTCTGCGGAGGTTAGGTTTGCCTATTATTCAACTACCTCTCTACTTCAGTATTTCCTTCCCTTTCTCCTTCCTTCACACATGAAGAACACCCCATCCTTCTGTCTGTCTGTCTGTCTCTCTCTCTCTCTCACACATGCACACACACAAAAAAAGAGGATCATTGTTTCAGAATATATCAAGAGAGGTGAAATCCCTTTCCTGTTCAACGTTCCATTTTTGAATTTCTTCGTAAATAATGAATATTGGTAGTTCCCAAATGACTGGTCACATGGAGAGGGATTTGGCAAATAGTAGATACTATAAAATTGTATGTGTATTGTGTGTGTGATTTTATAAAATAGCATAGCTAAGAGACAATACATAATTGTACGACCACGAAGGTAGGTAAATTGGCAGACCAGCATGCTATATATATATATATATATATATATATATATATATATATTAGCAGAGATGCCCGTCGTTGTCTGTGTCACATGGAATTGAAAAATTAGACTTTTCTTTTATATGTTCTCTAATGAACTGGAATACTTATGATTCAAATTTTAGCAAAATTGGAGATTAAGAAATTTAATGGGGGTTCTTTCCCTCTTTACACACCCTAACAAAAATTCTAATCATGACACATTTATCTCATGCTACATACCTTTATGCCCAAATTCCAAAATACAAATCTTATTAAACCCATGCAAAGATTTTGCTGCTGTAAAATGGAGCACATGGATCACATGGAGCTCAAAGATGTGGGAGTTAAGGCCCCTATAAAGCGGGGGTCTAAAATCAACCAGAGCAATTGAATTGTTGGGAATCCTTTTTAATTTGCTTCATATCTATTGTTCAAATTTCTTTGAAATCGGAAATATATGAATGTTCATTGGGTGTGTAAAAGAGAGCAAAAATAGAGGAAACCAAAAGACGAATGATCGCAATAAACAGTTAGCTATCCTAGCTGTTACTATTCCCCAATGTAGGATTTCTCACCATACAAGTGACCAGCACACCCGTAAGATTCATTATGGATCTATAGAAATTGGAAGGGCGTGACCGAACTCGAATAAACATTAATAACTGTGTGACATGAGGGCTAAGGAGAAATGAAAGTGCCACCTTTGGAGTTTGCCAATGATCACTATGCCGATAGGTAACTGAACAGACTAAATTTGCAATCTGTAAATCTCTTTGAATGACCAATCGCGTATCTGGAAAGGTCTTGAAATTAATGTCACCATCTGGGGTCTATCTCTGACCCAGTGATAATGAAAAGACTGAAAGGAAGCCTGCAACCAAATAACTTTACTCAAAATAACACTTTGCAACTGAATCAGTGGAGGCAAACATGTCTCTCCTTTACTTGACAGTTTATGCACCACAATGCAGAAATCACAATCTAAGCATATCTCAAAGCAAACTCTTATTGTGTTGTACCATTGAATTACAAATAACGCTCATCTTGTATTCTCGGGTGACTCTACATCTTCCAAGAGTACGATTGTATTCGCCTTGGCTTAGGAAAAATAACTAAATTATTGGGGTTAGCCTCCATTAAGGGGTCTTACTAACTCGTAAGAAGTTGAAATTTTAGGAATATTTATTTGTGTCTAATATCTATGGTTAAAATTTCATCAACAGCAAAAATATATGAATTTTCACGGGGGTGGGGAGGTTATGGCCTCATTTATGCCCCTCACTTTCAAACATATACTGCATTACAACTATCCTTATGCATAGAATATAATTTCCAAATTTCATAAAGATTCATTCAGTAATTTTGACCTTGTTTTGGATCATAAAAAAATGACTAAAATTTGGGAGTTAAGGCCCCCATTAGGGGGTCTTAGAATTTTTATGAGAGGCGAAAAGTTTGGGAAAACTTTTTGATTTGTGTCAATTTTCATGGTGGGTTCTGCCCCCTTTAAGCCCCTTCAAATGCAAACCAAACATACTGCAGTATACCTGCCCTTATACATTGAATCTAAGTTCCTAATATCACAAGGATCCATTCAGTAATTTTGGTGCATGAAAAATTACTAAAATTTGGGGTTTAAGCCCAGATTAGGGGCTCTTAGAATCATCCAAAGAAATGAAAATTTTGGGTATATTTTTAGATATATTTCTAATACCTATGGTTAAAATTTCATCAAAATCCGAAGTATATGAAGTTTCACGGGGCGTTCTGCCCCTCTTTATGTCCCCTCAAAATTGTATGAAACATACGACATTATCCTTCTCCCTAGGCTTGGATTTTGTGCTCCAAAGTTCATTAGTTTTCGAGTCTATATGTAACATGAACACACAAACACACATAAAGACATTGACTTTTTATAATAGATATATATGCACATATACATGTACATATGTATGTATGTGTGTGTGTATTTATGTATATATACACATATATATATACGATGGGTTTCTTTCAGTTTCTGTCTACCAAATCCACTCACAAGGCTTTGATTAGTCTAATGCTATAGAAGAAGACACATGTCACATTACTACACACTGGGACTGAACCCAGGACCATGTGCTTGGAGCCAAGTTATTTCCACACAGCCACACCTTTACACACACACACACACACACACACACACACACACACATACACACACACATATATATATATATATGTATATATATATATATATATATATATATATATATATATATATACATATATATATATAATACAAAAAATAAGCAACACGGATTTCAAAGGTGATTGCAGTACGCACGTTTCATGCTACTTCAATTTATTTAAGTAATGCGAGCATTACCTTAAATGCAATATGAAGAGCGATCTTCAGCTGCACGAAAATGCAGAAAAATTACTGTAGAAAAGACATATTATAAATGTGGCAACATTTCAAATCCAAGTGGGAGAGAGAATACATAAAAATCCAAATATGAGGAAGAATACATAAGTCCATCTTGACATAGCGGAGTCTATCAGGCTAGTAATTGATTCTAGACAAAAGTTTTAACTGTCTCAGATTTTATTGTTTCTTATCTAGTGGTGATAGCAAAGGGACAATTACTTCTAAAGAGAGGGAAGGTGTAAGCAGTATGCATGGACAAGGCTATAAAATGTATTAGAATCTAAAGGTTTCACTGGTCATATTAGTATCAGGTCATTTTACTACTATCAAAGTGTTGAGGAATTAATGTTGAGGAATTACAGCCCTAGGTATATGGGTCAAATAGGTTTTTTACTTTTAGTCTGAATAGAGTAACAGTATAGTGGTACAGACAACAAACATACTCTAACCAATGTTTTCACAATAAGAGGTATGTTAATAAAATAAATAAAATGAGATGTAATTATTTTCACAAAAACCATGAAATAATGTCAATATTGAATTCAGGGGCTCTGGATAGGGTGTAAAATTTTAAGGATATTAAGTATATTAAGCATATAGTGATCATGAACACTATTTTGAATTATCTTAAAAAAATTATTAGCTGAAGATAAGATAATGATACTATTTAGGAGACACATAGGTAAGCTTTATTTATATAATGTGAATAAAAAATAAAAATTATTATCGGATTTATATTAGTTTATAATAATGTGCTTACTAATGTTTAAGGGACTGAAAAAAGAAAGGATGTTAGGAAATAACAAGGATAATCAATACAGGAATCTGATGATTGATTTAAGTAGATTAGATGTTAAGGTGAGAGATCAGGAATATATGTCATAAAGATTCAATTACCAATATAAATATGTGCTAATTGATAGTCCTAGATGACCATAATAGAAGTAAAGTACTATATTTTGATAACTTTAGTTACTTAAATAAAACCCTATTTTTTAAAGAATTTAAAAGTGCGAGTAGAGCAATGCACACATGATACCCTAAGGTCTAATCTATTATTGATTAGATTAGGATTGTTCCTAAGTTTAAAAATTTCATATATTTCCATAGAACACAATTCACATCCATATCTATTATTTCTATAAGGTTGAGCTTTTCTTATAATTTCCCATTTAAGGCTAAAATTAATACCATTATCGTTTAACTCCCAAATTTTACTTGCCAATGTCGTACTATTTGCCTTATGTCTAAGTCTAAACGAAGACTTATGGTTATATATTCTCTGTTTCAGGTTAATACTACATCCTATATAAATATAATTCTCTGTTATAGTACTAATGATGCATCTGTACACTACGTTACGGGTGCAACAAAATCCAAATAAAGGGCAATGGGACTTTTTTCTACAGTTGCACATGGTGGGGTTATCAACCTCACCTATATTATTTCTAATATCTCTATTATTATTATTACTACAATTATTTACACTAATATCATTCATCAATTCTTCAATTCTATTATTAGGTATATATTGATTATTACCATCATTATTTAATTCATATCCTGATGTGCTATTAGTTGGACTTATTCTTTCCATGTTAGGCATATTGATATTATATGAACTATGTCCTTGATCACTATTATTTCTGTTGGAGTCGGGCCTATCATCAACTTCAGTTAAAACCGTAACGTCATTACTGATACATTCTAATTGTTGGTTGAAATTATGGTTGATAGGACTAAGTATATTGCTACTATCTTCATAATTTCTTTCGCCATTGTTATTTTCACTTCTATTTGTATAATTATTAGTAGCATCATTATTGGTATTAGCTAGATTATTATGTGTATTCATATGACCACTATTTGTAACTTCATTTATTCTAGCTGACTTGATGTTTTTTTTGTTTAACCTAGCTATGATTGTACCTACATTAGGAAGGGTAGAGTAAGAAATTCTGATAGTATGACAAGAGATTTTACTATATCTGTGGGAAGAAGGGAAATTTTTTTGTAAAATATTCATGAATTTTTTATAAATATTTGTGGATATAGCACAGTTGAAGGGTATATTTAACCAGATAGAGTTTTTATTTTTTCTCTTAAATTTATTGTGTGGGTGGGTATGGGGTGTGCCATGATTACTATTATTTCCCAGCACAATATTATTATTATGATTAGTAGTTCTTTTAGTTGTGGGATGTTTATTATTTTTGTCATTTGATTCAACATTACTGTCTACTAACATAGGTTTATTACTAGTGTTAGTATATAGCTTAGTATTAAAATGCACTTTATTACTTTTCTTATTAGTTAGATTTTTAGGTAAATAGGGTTGCTTTTTATTTGGTCCATTGCTATTACTATTTAAGTTATTAGGTCTGTTATAATATCTATGATTATTATTATTATTATTATCATTATTATTGTTGTTATTGTTACCATGTGCACTATTATCATTATTATTATTATTATTATCTGTATCAAGAAGAGATGTTCTACCAGGGTTAAGGAAAACAATTTTTTGGGCATATCCAGCTTTAGACAAGGCCATATTATAGTAGCTAGAATTAGAATTAAATATATCAATGTTGGAAGACAATTTAGTAATTTTTTCAGAAATATTATTAACTAAAGAGACTTCCTATGTGCCGACGATTGTGCGCATGCAGCATTGAATGAACTAGACTTGTAAGAATCTGCCACTTGTCTCACAGAAGCAGCAAAAGTCTTCGGACTGACCATTAGTCTGCGAAAAACTTAAGCGATGCTTCAACCTGCACATGGCCTGACACCTCCTGAGCCTCAGATTGAGATTGAGAGCACAACTCTGAACAGCGTGGAGAGCTTTACATACCTAGGAAGCTACCTGTCCTCAAACTGCAGCATGGACAAAGATGTATATATATATACATACATACACGCACACACACACACACACACACACACACACACACACACACACACACACACACACACACACACACACACATAAATGTATATACATATAAATATATATATGTATCTATTTATCACCCGATGAGAAACATCTGCACCGCCGGATGCTCCTGAACCAGTTGGTGAATGTCCTACCTATGAGGGATCGATGCTAGCTCTGTCGACCGAATTGCCGTGATTAATAACAAATTCTCGTATATTCCATTTTCTTTCATTTGCCATCTATATAGCTTCTTAATATATAAAACTGAGAATGTGTGTCTGTGTGTCTGTCTGTTTGTCTATCTGTGTGTCTGTCTGTGTGAATCCTTAAAACCCAAGAATTGCCCAACCGATTTCATTCATATTTTACACATTCCTTACTTAGAGTCCATGCAGAGTCATGCACCCCCCACCCAAAAAAAATTTCAACTTCTTGCCTAATGTGAGCCCGGCGCAATCTCTCATCTCTTACACTATTTCAGTATTCCGTGTCAAAAGTGAAACATAAACATCTCTCTATTGTAACGTGAGATACTTTCAGTTTAATAGTTCCACTATTAATACTGAAACTATTAAAGTGAAATTATTATCTCACATATATATCTGACATATATACATACATACATATACATACATATATATGTATATATATATATATATATATATATATATATATATATATATATATATATATACTAACTCATATATAGATACTAACTTGTATATAGATATATATATGTATATATATATATATATATATATATATATATATATATGCGATACGTGTATGATTAGAATGAGGACATAGATCATAATGAAAACAAGAAGAGAAAATGAGTGGAAGAAGGAGAGAGAAAAAAGAGAGAGAAAACAGACAGAAAAAAGTAAAAAGAGTGAGAAAAAGTGAACAAAGGGTGAAAGAAGTTAGTTGGTGGTCAAGATAGTGTGAGGGGAGGATAGGAGAGGGGTGGGGAGGGGGAGGTCGAGATGAGAAGATAACGAGTGATTAAGTGTGAGATATGTGTTAGGGGTAATGTGATATAGCTGCATTAAGAGATAGGTAGATAAAAGGTATGGGTGGGGTTTTAGCAGTAAAATTTAAGGTAGACGGAAGAATATAAGTACGTCAAATTTCTATAAATGGACGTATGTGATTGCGTAGGTTAGTGCGATATCTTGAAATCAAAGAGGAGGAAAGAAGGTATAATGACATACGTACGCGCGCGCACACACGTACTTATACATGTGTGCATATGCATACATATACACATACACACACACATATACATATATATACATATGCATATACATACAAAAACATCTATATATATATATATATATATATATATATATATATATATATATATATATGCATATATACATACATTTATGTACATACTTACATATGTATGTATATACATATGCATATATGGGCACAGGACGTCACAGAACGTAAACAACATGAAATATGAAAACAAAGAGGAATATTGATGAGCAACAGCTTGTCACTGAAAAAAAGCATATAGTATTTTGCGTTTGCGATGATTTCTTTTCACTAGCTGGTGATTATCACACACTGATGACGGGTTACTGCTCAGAAACCCGGGTCTGTGTGTATCACGTAAGGTTAGAGATGGTTTCCCTTCGCAAATGTTAATCGGACACAGGCATTGCTTCGTTAGCCAGCTGGAGGAGATGTCTTCCTAGGGCAATAACCAACAGTAACATCGTCCCCTATAGGTCCGCTGCATTTAGGTGGTGGTAAATATACTTTAAAATTCCGTACTGCTACTTTTTACTCCTCGCTCAGAGGTTTTTCATTGCTATATATATATATATATATATATATATATATATATATACATATATATATATATATATATATATATATATATATATATATATATATATATATATATATATATATATATATATATATATATATACATATATATATATATATATATATATATACATATATATATATATATATATATATATATATATATATATATATATATATATATATATATATATATATATATATATACATTATTTACATTATCTACATTTGACGGATATTCGTCCCCATCTTGTTTGTTGTTAACACAACGTTTCGGCTGATATACCCTCCAGCCTTCGTCAGGTGTCTTGGGGAAATTTCGAACCTGGGTTCTCATTCCTATCGATGTTACTATTATTATTATTATTATTATATTATTATTATGCCCGTGGGCATATGGCGTAGTGGTTAAGAGCGCGGGCTACTAACCCCAAGGTTCCGAGTTCGATTCACGGCAGCGACCTGATTAATAATAATAATAATAATAATAATAATAATATAATAATAATAATAATAATAATAGTAACATCGATAGGAATGAGAACCCAGGTTCGAAATTTCCCCAAGACACCTGACGAAGGCTGGAGGGTATATCAGCCGAAACGTTGTGTTAACAACAAACAAGATGAGGACGAATATCCGTCAAATGTAGATAATGTAAATAATGTAAATAATTCCTCATCTCTTAAATATAGAACTGTATATATATATATATATATATATATATATATAATAATACAAAAAATATATATGCATGTATACACACATATATGTATATACTTTCATCTACATGTGTATATAGATGCATATCAGGGTACAGGACGTTAGAACAATGAACTAGACAACGGAACGAACACATAGGAAAACAGAAAGCCACTTGGAATTATTCATCAGTTGCCTCTATTCTAACTCGACGTTTCGAAGATATACATATATATATACACACACACACACACACACACACACATTCAATATACGTTATATGTGTATACGCCCCACGTACATAGTGTATACATCTGTCGGTCTGTCTCTCTGACGCTTTCTCTCTCTCTCTTTCTCTGTCTATCTCTTCTCTCTATATATCTATATGTATGTATGATCTGTCTATATTTATATATCTATGAATATGTGAATGTGCGTGTGTGTGCGCGCGCGCGTGTATATATATATGTGTGTGTGTGTGTGTGTGAGAGAGAGAGAAAGAGAGAGACAGACAGACTGACAGACAGAGAGTATTGCTGACGAAGTGTATACACACGATGTCAAGGACGTTGGCGTGGCTCGTTTCCATTTAAGTTGTAATTTCTCACGAAACAGACCGTGTCGTTGAATAAGCAGAAAGGCAAGTCATCCTTGTTAGTGACACCGGTTCATTTTGAGCATCTCGGCTTATTTTACATCGTAGCTCATAAACAAGTCAAGACTTTATAAATAGCTTTGACTGCGTCACAGACTTTTGTTCAATGAATGCACAACACAACACACAACAAAAAGAAGTGAATATCTCATAAAAAGTAAAAGAGAGAAAAAAAAAGTGTAAAACGCGTAACACACTCAATGACGAAAGTTATTAATAACGAGAATAACAATTACAGTAATAAAAACAGCAGCAAAACTGGAGAAAGTTAGCAATCATGCATGAACCTGCTCACTGACCTGGTAGAAGTAGCAGCCAAGCCAAATCCTAACGCAGTGGTTCTTAACCATTTTCTGCCTATGGATCCACTTTGATTCTCATTTTACTCAACTGGACCTTCACAGCCATTCGACGTTTAAAAAGTCATGTTGTATTTTCATAATTAAATATTAGGAATAATATAAAGAAAACTGTTGAATGATTTATGTATTTTAGAAGTATAATCAATTACTTGCACATAAATTCTAACAGCAAAATCGAATATGGATCCCAAAAGCCATATGAACACCGGCTGAGATTCACTGCGCTAACGAATGAGGACCGAACCTGGCACAACATAATTCCTAATGGAATTTTTTAGCCATTGAGCTACATTTCATCTGTATATATTTGCGTATTCAGTTGATATACTATATTTAGTGTAGCAAGTGAGATATTTCTATGCAATGTCCCAATTCATTTTCGTCAAATAAGGATGATAAATAATACAATACTATGGAGTCATAAGTAGGCGTGTTGGCTATATCTGCAAACTAATATTTCTGCAAACTAATACAACTATTACAGGTCATCGAACCAATTAGTGATGCCTATGAGGTGCCAGAACTCCATAGTGTTTTCAAGTCGCTAAACTCAGCTGACGAATCGCCAGTTCTATCATGTGGAAGTAATATGCTAACTTGATTGGTTGGCCCTAGACTGAGCGCTGGCTGAAGAAGCACTTTTGTCCAGAGTGTGACATGTAGTATCGATGAATGAAGAACAATACGCCCGACTTGAAATATGGTCATGCTGATCCCCATGGCTTCGCTGTTACCCTGGCTCGGTTATTATTTTGTCATTGACTTTAAATCCTGTATTCACTGTATTGTGCGTTCTTCCGCCCTTTGACAAATTTTGTTTTTCATCCTGCAGAGTGTCCAAATCAGCTTCCTAACCAAGTAAGCTTCGTGGAAATGTCGGTTTAGTGACCAATGATCCGACCACGTGAAAAGTTGCCCCGGATTACATGGGATTGACTTGAGATTCGCTGGAAAATCGAAAATCATGCAGACCGTTTCTGCAAAGGATTTCTTCTTTTTTTTTTTTACGAGTGATCCCAAATAAAGTCTTGCTTTGGCGAAAACGGATTGGGAATCAAACAAGATATATTTGATTTACTCCAAGGAAACACATACACACACACGCACTCACATCTGTAGACATACTATAATAGCTAAATGGTAAGAAATTCACTTAGCAATTATGTCGTACTTGGTTCCGTCCGATTGTGTGCCATCTTCTGCAAATCTAATTTACAATTTATTTGAGTCAGTTCATGCTCTCGGACGACATAAACTGTGTAGAAGGCCGTCGGATGTCTTAGGCCAAGCTTTATCTCAAATTATGCCAAAGCTGTTTTCGCTTAAGAATGACGTAAAGCGTAATTGTGTTTGTGAAAACCCACCACTTAAACGTTATTTCAATCGAAGGACTAAATGAATAATAATAATATTAAACAGCGGAGATCCATCTAATTTTTGTTATAAATTTCCATGTTTGGCTGAAAGTCATCTTGAAAAATAATTACGTGTTTCTTTTCAGAACAATTTAGCTGCTCCACTGAGGTAGTATAATCAATAAATACAAGTTGCTTTGTAGTCTCACTAATACTGCATTTGGGTAAGCGAATAAGAATAAGAGAGAGAATTGTCAAGCTTAATGAGGACAATGTAGAAAATGCTATATGCTTATTAATGTCAAGACACCGGGTTTACACACACACACACACACGCGTGCGCGCACACACACACACACACGCGTGCGCGCACACACACACACGCGTGCGCGCGCACACACACACACACGCGTGCGCGCGCGCACACACACACATACATATAAGAACTAATTTAAGATAGTGGAACAAGAATAAAAACCCACCCACGAATCTTTCTCTTCCGCCCAATTTCTTTTGCGATTATACAACAGTTCGTTTGCTATATCATCCGAAATTGGAATGTATTTGTTGTTGTTGTTATTATTACTGTTCTTGTCGCTGTTACTACTGCTGTTGTTGTTGTTATGGTCATTGATAGTTTTGCTGCTGATGCTGTTGCTGTTTATGTTGTCGTCGTTCTTTCTTATTGTTGTTGTTTTTATTTAACGTATACATTAGTTGGTATAAGACAAATATGCTAGTTTGATAGACCTTCAAAATATTTCAGAGACACATTTTATTTTCTCAGATAATTCAAGACACCAAAGAATATAAAATGAAAGATAATGATGTCTCTATTTAATCGATAGCTTTATGGTAAACAACATTATCGATTTTATTGTAAAACATTTCAAAAATCTTATTTTCAGACATAACTAATATTCGTATATTTCTCAACGGTATTCAACTTCCTACAAAACCATTGGTGGATGGTGAATGCCATCTGTAAACATGGTGTTTTGGCGTCTTATTAATTTTGTGATTTGGTGTATAGTACCAGCATCATTTGATCATATTACTTTTTGTCTAACCTGGAACGTTTGTCTGTCTACCAGTGTATATATATATATATATATATATATATATATATATATATATATATATATATATATATATATATATATATATATATATATATATATGAAGCCCTAAGACTGAAAGCAAAAAGCTGACAACGTATCTAGAGACTAGAAACATAGGAAGATGTTATATGTCAAAGTTCTTATTTTAGCCTCAAAGAAAATTCCATGTATTTCTCGTGGAAGAATAACAAACCTGACTTTCAATATCTGAGTATGCGAGAAAAATATTGGAATTTCGTTAAAAATTCATCTGGTCGTGACAGGCATATTTTCGACAAGGAAGTCGAAATTTCAAAAGGGGAGACGTTGTGGCGAGAGTGACGATACCCCCCATACGAGAATAAACTGACTGATCGAACATAGATAGTAGCGGTGTGAGTGAGAGGAGACAGAGATAGGCGTTAATTGCCGGAAATCGTAAGGTGTCCTTTGTCAGAATATCGTTCGTTGGTTCGTGTATAGTTTGTGTATAGTTCGAGTTTGTTGGATTGTTACGTTGTTGTTACTCTGCTTCGTTATGTGTTAATTGTTACTACACCGTTATAGTGTAAAAAAAAAAGTAATGTCGTAACAATTGGTGATACAACAATCCACCCGGACTCAACAGACCAAAATCGCACCTTAGAACGATATTACTAGTCTACAGTATCGATGGCCCGGGCACGAAATACATGATACTCTTTTATGATATCACCTGATGCAAATCTGATCTGAACGCATCATAATGATAATCAAAATTGAAAATGCTTCAAATACAAAATTGCTTGCTACACATTCCTATGCGTAACTACACATCAGTGCACATTGCAACATTACTACATCTTGCTACAGATGGCGACACATTACTATATGCTGCTACACATTGCGAAACGTTGCTACATGTCGCTACACATTACTACCCATTGCTACATGTTACAAATTTCTACACGCTGCTACATGCTACTAAACATTGCTAGACGTTGCCATACATTACTACACATTACAACACATCATTACATATTGCCAGTAGAACCAGTCATTACAATAGAGTAGTACCTCCCAGGAAACATATCTTGAACACTATAGCTAAGCGAATCTCCTTTGTCTATATTGTCAACCATATTTCAATCAATTGGATTAACTTGAGTTATCCACCATATTTATTGATTTCAAATTTTAAACAATCGTAGAGACAGTTTTTATCTATCTATTATTTGGATAACTTGAGTTAGCTAAAATGTTTCCTCATCACTATATGACATATGTGAAGCCCTACTGTATTTTGTATTTTGTCTACGGAACACTCCACTCGTTCAGGTATTTGCTTACTCAACAATATTGTTGACGTCCGTAATCAGTACCACTACAGGTCCTCGCATTTCCTCTCTCTCCCTCTTTCTCCCTCTCTCTCTCTCTTTCTCCCTCTCTCTCTCTTTCTCCCTCTCTCTCTCTTTCTCCCTCTCTCTCTTTATATATATATATATATATATATATATATATATATTGGCTAAACTGGCAATATGACCATCCCCAAGTACAACAACATATACATATATATATATATTAATCCTTTATTCTTTTATTCTTTTACTAGTTTCAGTCATTTCACTGAAGCCATGCTGGAGCACCACCTTGAAGGGATATTAGTTGAACGAATATACCTCAGTACTTATTTTATTGGTCTCCTTTGCCGAACCTCTAGGTTATGAGTACATAAACATACCAACACCAGCGATGGGGGCGGGGGACAAACACAGACACAAACACACACAAATACATTCACACACAGACACAAACACAAACACACACACACACACACACACACACACACACACACACACGCATGACGGGCTTTTTTCAGTTTCTGTCCAGCCAAATACACTTACAAAGCTTTGGTCGGTTCGAGTATATAGTAGAAGACACTTGCCCAATTGGACTGAACTCGCAACCATATGGTTTGGAGGCAAGCTTCTTACTGCACAGCCACACCTGCGCCTTCTCATCTCACAGCCATTCCGCACCTATTATATATATTATAAATAAATATACTATAATATCATAATTATTCATGGAGAAAATTGTGCTGCAACCAGCGACGGCGAATAATATACTGGATCTCTGCTTCATAAACAATATGGACGTCAGCCATAATGTGAAAGTGGTAATGACACTAGTCTCGGATCAAAACATAACAAACATATGGACCAAAAGCCCCTACAGATATACGCCCTATACGAAGCACCTGAAATCTCTCCAATCTGAATTTTCATAAAACTAATTAGAAGTCGATTGATAAAGAGATCCTCAAAGAGGATCAAACCTGGGCATTGACATGAATAAAGACGCATATTACTCATTTGGCAAGATAATGCAGACGGCTACCTGGATGGATCCTCCGAACTTTCAAAACAGGAAAAACTGTGATGGTCCTTTGGAGGGCA
The DNA here is from genome assembly GCF_046866305.1 of Octopus bimaculoides. Taxonomy (NCBI): domain Eukaryota; kingdom Metazoa; phylum Mollusca; class Cephalopoda; order Octopoda; family Octopodidae; genus Octopus; species Octopus bimaculoides. The sequence continues at coordinate 43,074,002 of NC_142943.1, read as the reverse complement.
TATGCTCTTAGACGCTTGGACTACTGCTCCCAGCTGTGGTCACCATACAGTATAAAATTCGCGGTGGAACTCGAACCAATCCAATGAAGTTACACAAAGAAAATCGTCTCAATGCAACGTATCAACTACTGGGAAAGGCTGAAAGAGTTAAGACTCTTCTACCTCGAACGAAGGCGGGATAGATATGCAGTGATATACATCTGGAAAATCCTGGAAAGCCTTGCAAAAACTTTGGCATTGAAAGTTACACAAATAACTGAATAGGGTACCACTGCATAAGGCCAAAGATCTCACAATTACCATCAAAATACAGGACTAGATACTGAAACAGCTTGGGTTTCAAGGGCCCACAGCTCTTCAATATCCTTCCAAAATACCGGAGAGATCTGCATGTTGGTTCCAGATGAGCCTACCTCATGGTAGGAAATACAGATGAGAGCAGCAGCATCAAAGTTCCACATTCACCAAATACCGCATATTAGAAGAGGTTTCAAATAATGAAGGTGAAGTACAGCCAACGGTGGTGCCCCAGCATGACTGCAGCTTTAAAGCTGAGACAAATTGAAGAGTTAAAGAGTTTATATATATATATATAATTATAATAATAAAGGCACTAATGAATAGCAACACATGTTAGAAATAGACGCCAAGTGGCTCTAAGAACTACAGTTAATCGCTCCATTAGCACGGATTGGAAGCGAGGAAAGTGAATAAGATTTCTTAAAAGAGTTTTAACTATAGATCGATTTATGGTTTAGAGATGTAAAACCTCCAACCTTCATCAGTATAGTTTGACCAATTGTACATAATTGTAAACATTTATACATACCTATACGAATATCGCTTCTTGATAAAATCTTATAAAGACTATCCTTGATTGTTAAATAAATAAATACAAATTGCTCCGACCAGAATGGTTACTGCGGTATTATTTTCGATCGTATATGCACGTGTTGAGGTGTATAAATTAGATTTAGCTCGTATATAAATGCGGGATACGTGATATTCGTATTGATATGTATATATGTTTATAATTATGTACAATTGGTCAAAATATACTGATGAAAGTTGATTATACATCTCTAAACCAGAAATCTTTTAAGACATCTTATTCACTTTCCTCGCTTTCAATCCGTGCTGATGGAGTAAGTAATTCTAGTTCTTAAAGCCATTTGGCGTCTATTTCTAGCATGTGGCACTATTCATTAGTGTCCTTATTATTATAATTATATATATGTGATTATATATACTTGTATTGATTATTACCGATATGGTTTATTACATCCTGGCTATTCCATAAAATCTCATAAAGATTTTATCCTTGATTATTAAATATATATATATATATATATATATATATATATATATATATATATATATATATATATACGCATAATACATATATGTATGTTTGTGTGTGTGTATGCATTTGTTTGTGCGTATATATATGTATATATATATATATATATATATAGATCAGTATTAGTCTTTTCGAGTAGAATATGTTTGAAAAGGTTTTATAACACCAAAACATGGTTTTTATTCTTACAAAAGGCAACCATCACGTCTTTCTTCCACATCTACGACAATCTTCATTGTCTCTATTGTCCAACAGTTTAAATCACCTAATCTTAAAGTTATCGCCTTAGCCTGTTGCTGTTAATTTTAAACACTCCTACAGGGAGGCTGTGTGTACTAATTGCTAAGATACTGTCGTTTGATCGAAGTTTTTCCACTTACTATACTACGTATGAGACATCCCACTGTATTTCAATTTTAACTATTTTGCTCTTCATTTTATATCCTCTGTACAATAGAACAACTCCTGTGTTTCTTTCCGCCCTCATCTCTTTCACCCTCGCTCTCTCTTTCTTTCCTTCATTTCTCTCTCTATCTCTCCTTCATCTTTAGACTTCTTGGAACATTTAACTTTAATTTAACGATGTTTCTGTATGTATAGTCAGGTTTTATGTCCGCAGAACCTCTCCTAAAGACGTTATTCGTCGCCATTTTCGTAGGAAATTTTATGTTACAATTCGTCCATCATTAATCCCATGGTTAAGTGACACTTAATATCCAAGTTTGAACATGGTATGCGTATGTAATGGCGTTGTTAGTAGTGGTGAACATGGTGGTGGTTGTAGTGGTAGTGATGATAGTCACGTCGGTGCTGGTGACGATGAGGTCATTAAGGTAGCGATGGTAGTAATGGTTACGGTAAGGATAAAGGCAATGATGACCATGGCTGTGCTGTAGATGGTGGTGGTGGTGGTCACGATGGTGGAAGTATTCGTGTTGCTGCTGTTGGTATTGGTGGTAGTGATGATGATGACGACGGGTAGATTATGGTGACCTTAATAGAAGGGGTGGAGTAAAGATAGTGAATGTAATGATGACGACGATTATAACAGCAATGGCGGTGACAATGATGATGATGATGATGATAATGACGGCTGTTCATAGCGACTTTGGCCCAATACTGTCTTCCTAAACTCATAAAATCTAGAATATTTTTGAACAAATTCCGAAAATATAGCAAAGACACACTAACTTTTAATATTGATATAAAATATTCTGCTAACTGGCGGCGCTTCTCATCGACTTTACAAGTAATGGTTCTTTCTGCTTTAAATAATTTCGTTATCATATCATTAACACAAGCCACAAAGCAATTATATGCGTCGGAACAAAAACAAAAAAACACACAACGAAAAAATAATTATTTTCTTGTTGAAGTTGTTGTTGAAGTTGTTTAACCCTAGGTTTACTCCAAGCAATTCCAACTGTGATTATCCTGTCTTTTTCCGACGTAGGAGTCTGGGGTCACATTATGCAGAGCACCGATTTGAGGAAGATTTTCCTCCTATTTTTAGCAGATGGAAAGATCCCGTTGACTTCACCTTGATGTTTTTGTGAGGCAGAAGAGAAGCGAACACAGCAGCAATATTGACAGGGTCGTGCACCTTGCTAGAAATAGCAAGTAAATTGCTCTCAAAGCAAACCCCGCCATCTCTATATCAACGTTTATTTAATAATATTGTACAAAGATTAGCCACAGTTGGAACTCTCTTGATGCAAGTTGTGTCCAACTTAGGTTAGCGTGTAGAAATGAACAGAACGTGAAGTTGAGAAGGTATGAGTTTGGCTGTGGTTGGGAGGGTGTGGAAGTTTCTGTGTGTGAGGAGGTTGTGTTGAGTGTGTGTGGAGAGGTTGTGTGTGTGGGTGGTTATCGTGGGTGAGGAGGTGCATATTCTTTGTGTAATACATATCTACATTTGCGGAGGTGTGAATGGTCACGTGGTCATATCATAACACATGCTCATGGTCCAAGTGATGGTGCGAAAATGCTTGAAAGATTGAAGCTAATAAGGAAGTACTAAATCTCACTTTTCAACAGGCTCTCACGATGTCGGTCTACTAAATATCATACGCAAAAATTCGGTGAACCGAGGGGAATCAATCCAGAATTCATTCATTTGGGAAGCAAGCTCCTTAACTACATGGCTGCGATGATAATAAAGTTACTCATTGTTTAATTGCTACTTGGAATTGGGACGTCTTGAGCTGATAGTTTAGCTAGACACACCCGGCAAAACAAATGTGCGAGCAATGACGATCATATAGTCAAATCAACAGGTAGGAGGGTTTATCAAAACGAACCACCTTTCGAATGAGTGTTACAAAGCAGGCAGTATAGAGATTGTGGAAATTCCATTAATTTGTATTACAAAGAACAACCCAGATTTCTCATGTACTAAAGTCATGTACAAAACACACACACACACACGCATATATTTGACAACAATATATGTACGTACGTACGTATGCATGTATGTATGTATGTATGTATGTATGTATGAATGTATGTATGAATGTATCTATGTATGAATGTATCTATGTATGTATGCATGTATGTATATATATATATATATATATATATATATATATATATATATATATATATATATATATATATATATCACTTTAGGTTTTAAAATTGCGTATTAGCCACCTATATTATCTATATGTATATATATATATATATATATATCACTTTAGGTTTTAAAATTGCGTATTAGCCACCTATATTATCTATACGTATATATATATATATATATATATATATATATATATATATATATATATATATATATATATATGTACTTAAACGCAGAAGTTATTCAAATTCTTTTAAAAGGGAAAACTACACACATCTATCTATCTATCTATATATATATATATTCTTTTACTCTTTTACTCTTTTACTTGTTTCAGTCTTTTAACTGCGGCCATGCTGGAGCACCGCCTTTAGTCGAGCAAATCGACCCCAGGACTTATTCTTTAGAAGCCTAGTACTTATTCTATCGGTCTCTTTTGCCGAACCGCAAAGTTACGGGGACATAAACACACCAGCATCGGTTGTCAAGCGATGTTGGGGGGACAAACACAGACACACAAACACATACATACATACATATATATATATATACGACGGGCTTCTTTCAGTTTCCGTCTACCAAATCCACTCACAAGGCTTTGGTCGGCCCGAGGCTATAGTAGAAGACACTTGCCCAAGATGCCACGCAGAGGGACTGAACCCGGGACCATGTGGTTGGTAAGCAAGCTACTTACCACACAGCCACTCCTACGCCTATTGATATATATATATATATTTCTCTTTTCGGCCTTTTAAAGCCTAGCCAGGTTCTTGGGCCCGGTTCCCCATTTTCTATGGCGCATGTGTTCCCTCCAGCTGTACAGGACGCCAGCCCATCACAGCATTACTCAAGAAACAGGAAGAAAGGGTGAGAGAAAGTTGGGGCGAAAGAGTACAACAGGGGTTGCCCCGCCCCCTACCGGAGTCTCGTGGAGCTTTATGTGTTTTCGCTCAATAAACACACACAACGCCCGGTCTGGGAATCGAAACCGCGATCCTCCGACCGTGAGTCCGCTGCTCTAACCACTGGGCCGCTGCACCTACACACACACACACACACACACACACACACACACACACACACACACACACACACACACACACACACATGCAGTATTAAATCACATAATTGACACAACTCATGACACACCAAACACAGCACGGGAACGACGGTGAAACTAATCCTAGAACCTTAGAATATCATACATTTTTTTTTGCTGTTAGTGATACTCGTACTCATACTCGTACTCATACTCGTACTCATACTCGTACTCTTTCATTCGTCTTTTGCTTCACTCCATTTTCCATTTGCTTCAATCAACCATCCCCTTACTTTACTCAAACCTTAGCTGGCCTTAATCAAGTCTACTTTGCTTCACTCATTACCATTTTCACTCAACATTCCGGTTGATTCACTCTAGCTTCTCCTTACTTTACTAACATTTTCTCCCCCACTCCTGTTTCACTCAATATTCCCCTTGCTTCAATCAAACTTCAATTAACCTTTCCTTATTTTCTATCAATTTTTCCTTACTTCACTTACTCAATACTACTTTGGTTTACACTAATTTCTACATGTTTCACCCAACACTTCCTTGCTTCACTCACTACATGTGTTGCTTATCAAATTATATTAAGGCGTGTAGCAAGAACAACACGTATATTCGTTGACAGATCCGTCGCGCAAACTTGAAATCCGCTCTTACGCCTTCACATGTGTACATACACGCACACTACACACGCAAGCACATCATTGGATGTTGTTATAGCTCTCTTTGAACTCTTACATATGTTTATTACTCATTCATACAAACATATACATTTAGAAATAGCAAATATAACAAAAACACACCCACTGTCTCTCTCTCTCTCTCTCTCCCAAATACACACCTTCAAACACACACACACGTGTACACGTACATATACATTAACATGCATAATACATACATGCATAATACATACACATACACACACACACATATATATATATATATATATAAACATATATATATATATATATATATATATATATATATATATATATAAATATATATATATATATATATATATATATATATATATATATATATAGAAATATATATATATATATATATATATATATATATATATATATATATATATATATATATATATATATATATATATATATATATATATATGTGGAGAGGTAGAGCTGCGAACAAACACACATTCATCCTTCCACACGGCTGCAGTCTCAACACGGGGTCCTATATCAAGTGCCTGGAAGAGGTAGCGCTGCCCTGTGTGAAGAGGGTGACTGTTGGAAGACGTTATGTCTGGCAACAGGACTCTGCACCATGCCATACAAGCAGGATAAGCCAGTCATGGCTGTCAGACAATATCTGTGACCACATCATCCCTAACATGTGGCCACCTAACTCCCCAGACTGCAACCCCCTAGATTATTATGTGTGGGGTGTAATCGAGCTAGAAACCAACAAAACTTCTTTTAATACCAAAGACGAACTGATTATGGCAGCATTGAAGACCACCCAGAAGAGTTGCAGGAGATTCCAAAGTCATCTGGAGGCCGTGGTTGAGGCCAATGTTGATTTTATTGAATAAATTTACTCTTTAGTATTTCAAGATATCTTTATGTAATTTTGGTAAATATATCTGTTCAAATGAGATGTCAGTGTTATTTTCATTTTTGCGTGGTTTAGATGATAGTTTATTCACACACACACACACAAACACACGCGCGCACGCACGCACGCACACACACACATACACACACATACACATACACACACACACACACACACACACACACACAGATGTATTGGCGCGTCTACACACAAAGCTACTCGCACCCACGAAAACACATAGGCAAACATACAAATAGAAAACAGAAGGACGCATTCATGCACCGACCGCACCTACGCATTCAATTAAAACTATATCCACATGCGCACCATTAACAATCTCATTCACATACTCACACCAAACACAATACACACACACACACACACACACACACACACACACACACACACACACACACATACACACACACGCTTTTAGTTAATGTATGACATTCGAATGAAGATGCCTATAGTAGCATTAAACTATATGAAGTAAAAAGTCTTTACAAAATATTTAAATTTAAAATCCTTTCTTCACGGCAATAAATATAGTCCAATTAGCTAGTTCTTGGTGTTGTTGTTATTGTCATTCTTCTTTTCCTTCTTCCTCTTTTTTCTTCTTCTTCTTCTTCTTCTTCTTCTTCTTCTTCTTCTTCTTCTTCTTCTTCTTCTTCTTCTTCTTCTTCCTCTTCTTCTTCTTCTTCTTCTTCTTCTTCTTCTTCTTCTTCTTCTTCTTCTTCTTCTTCTTCTTCTTCTTCTTCTTCTTCTTCTTGTCAATGATAACAGTTATTGTAATGATTTATTCACCACACCATGTATATATAATTATGCACATTATATATACGTATCTATACATTTACATATATGCATATTTATCTATACACTTCTCCCATATATATATATATATATATATATATATATATATATATATATATATATATATATATATATATATTGGAAGTGTCTATATAATGCCAGGGATCTTTTTTAAAACGGGAGCCACATTTTTCATTAATGTTTTACGTAGTGTTTTTGGTACCGAAAGACTTTCAAACTTCGTATACTTATCTATTTTGTGTTATAGAACAGAAAAATATTTTTGTATTCGAATTTATTTCATGTAAAAAATTGTCTTATTTCGATAATTTCAACCAATCACTGACAAGTATTCAGTTGTTTACATTTACTCCTTTGGCTCATTAAGCGATGTAAAGCGTATTTAATCTCCATACCTTCGTTTTATTTGCTTTTTTCATTTTAAATTTGCTTTAACCCTAACCCTAACCCTAGGGTTAGGGTTAGGGTTAGGGTTAATTGTTTCAGAATCGTTTGTTTATGTAGTCGGCACTTAATGTATATCGGCTGAATGGACGTCAGTGATTGGTTGAAATTACAAAAATACGACAACTTTAACATGGAATAATTTATGGATTTCTTTTTTTTTTAAGAAGACTAAGAGAAAAAGATGTTTTATATGACACATTCTACCAGTGTTCCAATTTTCAAAGTGTTTCGTTAATGAAAAATGTGGCCCCCGTTTTAAAAAAGATCCAATGCCAGTTCAAGGAATACCTTTACATCATGTAATGGATTTGAATTTACATTCTGCAAGGACTGCAGCTAACATACATATCTCGGTTTGTCTATCTCTGTGTGCGTTTATCATACATGTATCTATCTATCTATCTATCTATCTTTCTATCTATCTATCTATCTATCTATCTATCTATCTATCTATCTATCTATCTATCTATCTATCTATCTATCTCTCTATCTATCTATCTATCAATCTATGTATGTATCTATCTATCTATCTATCTATCTATCTATCTATCTATCTATCTATCTATCTACATACATGCTTACATATATATGTGATTATCAAGATCTTAATTGCTGTGCAGTATTTTTCACGCCAAAGATCATCAAGTCATTCATCCTCTCCTAGATGACTTTCTTTCCCTCCTGCCTCTTCGTCGACATTCTACTTTTATCATAAACTCTTTGTTGATGCTGCACTCAAATGTACTCAACCTTGTGCTTGGGTAAGTCAAGGAAACGCCACAATGGGACACTGAGCTCGACAGCAGCTCCCAGGTGGTATGCATGTATGTATGTGTATATATATATATATATATATATATATATATATATATATACACAGACAAAGTTAGGTAATTATAATTATTATTTTATAGTTAGCATGTTCTATCGCGCCAGTATTCCTTTATTAAATGCCAGTAAATGTAAGTGATCAATCTTCATAGATACCACCAAACAAGTAAATATTTAAGTATATGAATAAATATTAAACTAATTCTATGTAATTTTTTTTCTTTCTATTGTTGTAAAGTTTGATATATATTCAAAATTATTCAACAATTTTTCAGTTTGGTTATAAAATTTACTTAATATTTTTTGATAACCCTAAATTTTATCTTTATATAATATAACAATATTGTTTAAATCATTCAACTATAGTACCCTATGATAAAAAAATTCCCTGTATTATCATCATTGGTTTTAATAGAGTCTTGCCCCTTTAACTCGTAATTAACATCTTGATTTAAGATCTTCCTTTACCAAACCTCATTATAACCAGTTACTTTATACTACTTCAAAATAATCTTGACAAGTTTTATGACTATACCCACTATGATTCTGTTATCTTCCTCATGCCCTTTCCTAACAGATACTGCTCTATTGTCTGAGATTTTGATATACAAAGATTTGATAAACTAAAACTATAAATCATAACCGACCCCAAAAATCAGTGACAAGGTAGAACCCTAACAAGTTTCTTTTTCTTAATGATGTTTTAGTAGCTTCTAGGCTGAAGTGAAAACAGTATGGACTTTTTCTGTCTTCTTACCCTCTTAGAAGATTTAAATAAAATTATACAAATGAGTCCGACTGTTTAAATTAATTCTATTTATTTATGCAGCTGAGGAGAGCTTTGCATTTAAATTGAGGTAATGATTGCATTGTTCAATTAAATGGAGCCGATTGAAATAGTCGTACTGCATCACCTCTGGATATCCTGTTGCTTATTTTGATTATATATATATATATATATATATATATATATATATATATATATATATATATATATATATATATATATATATATATATATGAATGTATACATATATGAATGCATATATATATATATATATATATATATATATATACAAGTCTGTTACAGTCTGTCAGATACCGGCCATGAGGAAATACCACAAGGTATTGAAAATACGTATTCGCCTTTGTATATTTAATCCTTTATATTGAACACTCAGTATTTCATATATTCAATAAGACATATTCCATATATTCAATAAGACATTCAATACTTCATTTCATTGTACCATCCATTTTTATATTATATATTATATATTCCATATTCTATATCCCACATTAATTTTACAAGAATATAAAGAAAACATAAAAAACAGACGGAGTTGGAACTCTTTTAAATAAAATAATATATATACATACATATATATATATATATATATATATATATATATATATATATATATAGAGAGAGAGAGAGAGAGAGATAGATAGATGTATATATAGATGTATGTATATATTTATGTTTGTATATATGTATGTATGTGTATATAAAGATACATATATATATGCATGTATATGTATATATATATATATATATATATATATATATATATATATATGTATGTATATATATATATATATATATATATATATATATATATATATATATATATATATATATATATATATATATATATATATATATATATATATATATATATATATATGTATGTATGTATTTATTTATATATATATATATATGTACGTGATATGATCAATGAGTACTCGGAGTGTTGCCATAGTATCGAAACTAAAGCACGTAGAGTGCAGCCGCTTGGTATAGATTGACCTTGAACTCTGTTGCGCATGCACCCTAAGTTTTAACATTCTAGCTCACTGCCACTATTTACAGCAGTGCTTAGAAGGAATGTGTGACAGAGAAAGTTGAGCAGACAATCTGCATTAAATTTGGCAATACATGCTGAGACGCCTACGCAAAACCTTCAAGAAGTTTTCATCGTTCTCGACACAATCAACGAGATCTTGTGCAACTGAAACCTGAGCGTCTTTTTGGTCAGCTGAAAGCCGTTTCGTCACAAACTTGGCAGACACGCGTCTCATATCCAAATCCTCAGTGATAATGAACTGAACTGAGCCTTAAATAATATGATCACTCACGGATGGTGATTCGGCGACTTCCCCTAACAGCTGCACGGACATCTGCGATATTTTTCTCAGTTCTGCTGGTGGTGGGACTCCCAGAACTTTCGTCAGTATCGATATTTTTTGGCCATCTTGGAAACATTGGAACAACTCGCACACTTGTGTGCTGCTCATACACTACTCTCTCTACACTTTTTGCAACTTTGCGTAGGCCTCTGAGCAGGTATCACCACAACAATTTCCTGTCATGTTCAATGCGACGATCTTACAAACGTTAAAACATAGTGCCCATGCACAACAGAGTTCATGGTCAATTTGTGCCAAGCGCCTTCACGCTACGTGCTTTAGCCACGTTACTATAGCAATAGTCCGGATACTTATTGATCAGACCTATATATATATGTACATACATACATATGCTCAGTTACACATACTTGCGCCATTCTTGCACCGTAAATATCTTCTAGCGTCATCTCTCAATCACGTCAAAAACTGTTAAATCTAGAAACAGTTTGGCTGTTTTCTAGTTGATTTTCTTCAAATGTCTAAGTTCTGTGTACACACACAAACACACACAAACACACAGACATACACGCACACACAGACACACACACACACACACACACACATACTCACACGTGCGCGCGCCTCAAATATCATACAATATCAATTCTTGGTTTATTAAAACCAAGCCCATCTCTAGAGGATGTGTCAGCCATCACACTTACCAAATGGTGATTAAGGCTACCTTTATATGATAAGGGGAGATAAATCTCAAGAATCTTGAATTTTTCAATGCTGACCTGCCTTTAAGGAAAAGGACAGGTTTATTTTCTGGATATAAGAAGACTTTTGTGAACATGTTTTTCCTACCCCAATCAGTATCACCATCTCGACAATTATCCTACTTTGTCTCCAGCTAAGAGCCATAAACTTATGTAAAAGAAGATTATGACAGGGTTATGGGCTTGGTAATTTGCTTAAATTAATGCAAAATTAGCTAAGAGAAATAACTCAAGAGTTACCAGCTCCATGATATGGACAACATCAACAGATCTTTCTCTACTATCCTTGTATGAGTTCCATATGCTCTTTGCTCATTTACATGTGTCAGTCATGAGACAGCAGCCATGCTTGGGCATAACGTTGAAAAATTTTTTGTCGAATGTATCGACCCCGATACTTATTTCTTTAAAGCCTGGCACTCATTCTATCGGTCTATTTTGCCGAATTGTTAAGTTACGGAGGTGTAAACACGCCAACACCGGTTGTGAAGCGGTGGTAGGAGTCAAACATAAAGAAACGGGCACACTTGCATGCACACACATCCAAACATACACTTCGGGCTTCTTTCAGTTTCCGTCTAAGAAATTCACTCTACTACACCGCAAGGCTATAGTAGAAGACACTCACCCCAAAATGCCATGCGGTGGAACTGAACTCGGAACTATGTGGTTGGGAAGCAAACTTCTTACCACACAGTCACACCTGCGCTTATGCCATTAACTTTTCTGAATATTATGACAATTATGACGTGGACGCACGCCCGCACAGACGTAAACACAAACTTAGAAACTCACACACACGCACACACATACACATGAACACACGCATGCACTGTTAAGCATTTTATGGATCACACTATAATAACATTCATGTATTGCCCAGCTAACAATAAACTGTTCATGTTACCTGATATCAATCATTTGCTAGGTCTCATCTTCCGTATTAAACCTTGGTTAATTGGTTAATGAAAGTATAATATTTCCGTAGAAATTCAATGTATAAATGGAGAAGATTCTCTCATCGCAAATTTGATAAATCTTGATTCCTGAAAATATTATATTCCTGGCTAAATAGAGGACGGAAATCTATCTTACTCGATAAATAATCGTGTTTAATAAACTTACAATTAAATATTAATTTAGATTTGATTGACAATAAGTGAAGACTATGGTGGATTAGCACAACTCATAAGATGTTAAACAAACTACCTTCTGGTATTTTCTTATTTTTCTTTATGATCTGATTTTGCATTTCATCGAGGTTAATTTTCCTCTTCACCACTCTGGTGTCCATATTATAAATTATCAACCAAGTATTCTAATTAATCGATTATACCTCATTAAATTTGTGCTCAATATCGCAAATGAACGTTACTTGAGATAAAAGCCGTGGGTTGCTAGAATTGGTTAGAATATCAGAAAATGTATTGCAGTTTTTCGTTATATATTTTCACGCTCTAAATCAATTCTCACTGAAGTCAACTTTGCTTTTCGTCCTTCTCTATTCACTGAAATACATTATGAATCTGGAGCGGGTATATTCGATTACAGTTTTAAAATAGACAGCTTTGACCCTATATTCAAAGTCAAAATGACCTTACTCAGACGTTGGATTCAGCATCCTTTTATTCCACTAGAACTGATGCCTATGTCTGAAAGACTCTTGAATTTTGAGAATGTATTCTGCATTTATGTAATCTTTCGACATGATATGGTAAAATATTGCATTGTACAATAGATGTGAGGGAAGAACCTATAAAAATGTTTCTATTCAGCCTTTTGACCTGGTTCAATAGAATGAATAGAGCCTGTTCGATTGTTAGCTGCTGAAAGCAAATTTATCTGAAAACACACACTCGCCTTGCTGTCTGAAAAAGAAGTAAGTAGTAAGTACACAGCAGCTAATAGAGTATTAGGTGCCTTACGTCAATTGAACACGGAAGGGATTCATTCCTAAAGTTATGGGTCATGTGTTCTCGATCAGAGCTACCTTGGGGACGAAACAATGAAAGCAATAAATGATATCTAACGATGTTCAAGGGGCTAACGAGAAGGAGGTCTTCGTTGGACTCATGGGTAAAGTATAGCATAAGCTGGGTCGTACTAAAATGTAGTTTTGAACTCGACACTAACAGTGGAAACCCATTCTGTATCAATGTAAGCAACAAGTTTTCGTCACACAACTATTGTTATGAAATCGAAGCTTCATTAATCACCGACTTTTAATTCAACCACACCTGGTATTGTAGCTTTAACACTATCTGTCAAAGCTGTTTGTATAACTAAGCTAATATTGTCACGTATGGTGTTTAGGGCGTTAAACAATCTACAATAAGTTTTATGGTATTGTTAGTGCAAATAATGTTAGTCACTTTTATTGTACTTCGTCACATTAAAGAGTGTAAAGTAAACCATAATTGAACTGACGGATGAATACAGTCTGCGAAATCACAAAAAAAAAAAGATCTTTCATTGAAAATATTATATTGAACTTGGTGTTTTGTTTCTTTATCGCCCAAACAGAAGGCAAAGGACACATCCCGTGACCCTTTCTCAAAGACACCCAAGATCTGTGGGTGGAAGGAACTTATCCTCAGACGAGAAATTTGTCTCGAAGTTGTAATAATGGTTTCAGCTAAAGGCAGTCAAAGTTCATGTGGTGTTATTATACCCCCCAAAATTAAGGATATAAGTATAACACTTAAAACTGGAATGGTTCTACAGACAAAATTCCTCACAATTCTCCTCTACAAAATTTCAGTCACAACGCTTTGTTTAATTTGAGGTTCTGCTGGAATACATTTGGCCAAACTGCCACGCAGTGGAATTGAACCCAAAACTATGCAATTGCGAAGTGAATATCTTATGTCAAAAGCTGTGCATTCATCCTGCAAAATTCTTAAAACTTGTTTCAAATTTGGCACAACGTCAGCAATTTCAACGGTGGATGGGATGTAAGTCGATCACATCGACATGAATAATTGATTGGTGCAGTTATATTGACCTTGAAAGGAAGAAAGGCAAAGTTGAACCTCGGCGGTATTTTATCTCAGAACATAAAGAGCCTGAAGAAATACGGCTATATTTTTTACTTTTTGTCAGACGCACCTACAATTCTGCCAGCACGCCTCCTTAAAAGGTCAAACAGTGAAAATAAAATTTAACAAGCATTGCTTTTTGAATATAGATTTGAAAGTTATTTATCTTATGAATGGGAGAAAGGGTAGTATCTATGTTGTTTTTAAGTTGTGTGAGTTTGATGGTAGAAATGAAGAAATTTGTTCTCTGAGGAGACGATCTCGCCTAAATGCTTATTTTCAAGAAAGCAGACCTAGTTAAAAGCAATAAATGATGTGAGAGCTAAACCGGACGAAGCGTTTATATATGAAAAGCATGTTTACAGCTTATAAAATAAACCCATGATAGAACCTCTTAGAAGTCAACCAACTTACAAGTTATTGGGCAAGCAGTGTTCAGAGGAGAAGCCTGTGGCCTAAAGTGCCGCCAGAAGGATCGGAAAATGAATGAACATGCTTGTGAAGAGAACATTTAACTACATGCCTACATGCACACACTGCATACATACACACACACACACAAACACATGCACACACTGATACACACAGAGACATACACAAATACGTAGACACACATGCACACGCACACACATGCACACACACACTCACACACACACTAACACAGACACTCACACACACATACACACACACACATACAATCATGCACACTCACACACAGACATACACACACACACGCACACACACAAACACACACGCATGTATTTATGTATGTGATGTCTGTATATATCT
The DNA here is from genome assembly GCF_046866305.1 of Octopus bimaculoides. Classification (NCBI taxonomy): domain Eukaryota; kingdom Metazoa; phylum Mollusca; class Cephalopoda; order Octopoda; family Octopodidae; genus Octopus; species Octopus bimaculoides. Next base: position 43,058,587 of record NC_142943.1, on the reverse strand, counting down.
GTGTGTGTTTATGTTTCTATATATACACATAGCCGCACATATGATGTATGCGCGCGCGCGAAAGGTAAGTTTAGTTTATGATCCAAATGTTGCACATAAATGTCTTAACTGAACAAACAGCTATAAAATATATCTACTACACATACTACAGAGAAATTCGAGCTCTCAAACCTTCGTTTTGAATATCGATATTCCGTTGATGTAGTCAGTACTCTAAACTATGCGATATAATGTTGCCGGCAATTATAGTGTGAAGAGGGGAAACGCACGCACACACACACACACACACACACACACACACATACACACACAGAGACAGTCACACATACACACATAGACACACGCAAACAAACATACACACACACACACGTGCTTGCTCGTACGCACGCATACACACATGCAGACAGTGAGAGAGTGGAGAGATAGAGGGAGTGACGGAGAGAGAGAGAGAGAGAGAGAGAAGAGAGAGAGAGAGAGAGAGAGAGAGAGAGAGAGAGCAAGTATGTGTGCGAAGGAGGAACGGTTAGAGAGATCAGCCTTTAGAATTTTGGTTCTGTAAAAACAAGAATTGCATTATCTGGAAATAAATGCTCCTGTGAATTTGAAACTAATTGAAACTATGCCACGCAGTAAAGTCCATGAAAGACTTGACGAAACAATTCTATGTTTATAAAAGTAAAGTAATGTTGAATTAGACTCGTAGATATTTCGAATGATTTCCTTCCTTACACCCTAATAGCAATAACGATTCCAATTACAACACGTCTTGATAGTAAGTTTAAATTCCGTTGCCTGATCTTCTTTAGTTGCGAAACATACCGTACTAAATATTCATTCCTTGAACTTTGATGTCTTACGAAGTGTCACTTATTAACGAATGTACAGTGCTACAATATACAGCAATATTTGTTCCCATGCTATATCACTTATAAACGAGGTTGGATCATTACAGTATCCAGTAGCATCAGTTAATATGATATTACTTATTAACGAAAGTGGATTATTACAATATACAGCAGTGGTTCTCAACCGAGGTCAATGTGATCCCTGTGGTTCTATATAAACTGTATGGGAGTCTACACAAGCAAATTAGTGAATTAGCGATCCGTAGTGGTTTTGACGGTTTCACGAAAATGTTTTGCTTCAGATGTATTAATTATGAAGGCACATAGCTCAG